>NC_092501.1:103792400-104092400 GCF_047511675.1 Marmota flaviventris | reverse complement strand
GTGGGCTCTCTTAGTTTGTCTCTTTCTGCACTAAACAATTCTTCTCAACAGACAGTCCACATTACTGACATCTCTTAATTCCTTTGTTCTCCATTCCAGCTTCACCTTCACCTTCAACTTCATGTACCCCAGGGAATCCAACCATGATACTCCTTTCCAGGCATTTCTTTGAAATCATGGTGGGAACCTCCATGACCCCTTTAACTCCAGCATCCTACATACCTACAGAACCAGCACCACATGGATGACACCAACTGTTGCTGGTTCTCACAATATTTGAGCTTCTATGACCAAGGCTGCAGTAGCCACTGTGTACCTCCATGGCTGAGTAGAGTTAAACAACTTCCCAGGACCCCCCCTGTGGAAGCAGAGTTACCCTACAATCTTTTCTCATAGGAATTTTCCATTTTGTACTCTATAGCCTCTAGTGCGTGTGGTCTTGAAAATTCTTGAGATGTCCTTGATCCATCTTTCCTATTGTGTGAAGTACTTAACTTCTGTTTAGTGGCTATAATCTCAAGAGGTACACCTTTCTCTTGGCCTCAGTTTCACTTTTCTAGACAACTGCAAGTTTTTTTTTTTTTTTTTAAATCCTTCAGCTCTGCTTTCTGCTTCTAATTCTCATAGTAAACCTGGCTGAAAGTTGCCAGCAATATCCATGCCACTGACTGAATACTGTGCTATCTTGAAATTTCATCCACTAGATTAATTATCCCACCACCTTTAAATTCAGCTTCACTGAAAATATGAGGACATTGATGAAAATATAGAAAACTTCTTTCCCAGAATGTAACATGAATGGCCTCTAGTCCATTCTCAAAAGAATCCTCATTTCTCTATGAAACCTTATAATGACTCTCTTTACTCTCTGCATACTGGTATTCTAAACTCCAACCAGAATTGCTCATTAAGGTCTACTTAAAATACTCTAAAGCTTTTCCAGCCTGCATGGCTAAACTTTTTCCAAACTTCTCCTACAAACCGAAGGCTTCTGAACCAGGTGATTCAGTCAGTCAGAAACCCCTTTCTGGGTACCAATTTCTGTTTTAGTCAGCTCTTCATTGCTGTGACCAAAATACAGTACAGGAACAACTTAGAGGAAGGAAAGTTTATTTTGGCTCATAGTTATAGAGGTTTAATCCATGATCAGTTGAGTCCATTCCTCTGGGACCAAGGTGAGGCAGAACATCATGATGGAAGGGTGTGGTGGAGGAGTACTGCTTAACTCATGGCAACCAGGAAGCAGAGAGAGTGGGGAGGGAGGATAAGCCACAAGGAAGATGAACCCCTTCAGGACTCACCTCTAGTGACGTACCACCTCCTTCAGTTATGGCCCACCTGTCTACATGATCATCTAGTGCATTTAAAGTAGGATAGACTAAGCAGGTTAAGTAGGTTACAGCACTTACAAGCTAATCATTACACCTCTGAATATTCCTGTATTAAGGGACACCTTACTTTCAAACCATAATACTGAGCAAAAAACGATGGCTCTGTTAATAGACTTATGATTAAAAGGAGGACAAAAAGCAATTAAAAACAATGGAGGGAAAAGACAAGTCCATGGAGGTATAATGTCTTATTTCTTTAATTCTTCATCAGTTTCTGTTGATTCAACCTGGGTCTTTAGGTGTGTAAGACTAATCTTTGTGGCAGAAAAGAACTAAAGGACAAATCACAGAAAATTTGACAGATGTGAAGAAAAACGCTGATTTTCTCAAAAGTAAAAAATAAAGATGAGAAGAGAAAAAAGAAAAACCTTTAATCAGAGAAGTTTCTAGGGGAAAAAATGAATACAGAACACAAAAGTGTTTTTATTTATTTATTTATTTATTTATTTGCATTACAATTCTTAATAAACCATTAACAAAAGTATTTTTAATGTTGGGATGTGGGTTTGAAATTGACCAAAAAAAAACACCAGGGGGAATTAATTTCAATTACTAATATTTTGAATGGATTCAATCAGAAATTGACAAAGAGAAAACAATTAAAACCCAAAACAATGAGCTAATCATTTTGAAAATCACTTGTAATTATCTGCAAGGAGAAAGGCTAAGTAAATAAGAAACTGAAGTCACCAGTAATAACAGAAATGACTAATAGGGTCGGGTCAAAATTCTTTGTCCAACTTAGTCTGGTCTCTGGACTATAGAGAATACAGTCCAGAACAACATCCACTGGACTGGAGGGAAACAGGTATTCCAGTATCCACTTTGACTACTAGAATAAATTATCAGTTAGGTTTCAGTATATATTTCTCAAATCTGTTCTGAATCTGCTATTGCCTTTTGTAAGTGCCTATTCAACTATTTTTTATCCTTGTTCTGTCCTTTAGGTTTGATGTATGACATTGTTGTAACTGCTTCAAACTCAAATTCCCAGCCTTCTCCTTCTCCTTCTGTCTTAGTGCTGCTGGGTTCAGTGCCCTTCAAATGATAATACTCCCCTATTTTTACCCAACTTTTGGACGTTTCTCATGCTAGTAAATCAAAGAGATTATATAAAATATTCTGCTTTATAATGCCTGGATTTTCCACCTATAAAAATGTTTTTTTGTATTTCTTAGGGACACCAGTGGTGACAACATTAGAGAACAAAATTACCAGACAAAAGAAATCCATGGCATTATTCAATCAATTCCTATCACAGAGTAAAATGCAATATCATATTCATAACTAAAGACAAAGCCTTGAATGGGCTATTAGAGTTTTATTCAGGAGTAACTTCATAGGGTTCCATTTCAAATTACATGAAAAAGCCATTCCCTCATGGCTCTGACAGTATTATTTACATGTCATAGCTTAGTGCCTTTTACCAGTTCTGTATGAAAAACATATAACATCTATTCTTGGTCCCATATTAGCCAAAGATGCAGATAATCCTTCTTTTTCAGGTCCCATTCTCAAAATATTGACATGATTCTAGTTGAGAAAAACAAGTCATTTAAGTTGGCAAAGGTTATATGTTTGCTACATAAATTTATCAATCTATATATGCAGTATCCATAAAATAATACCTTTGATTACAATTTGTATGTGAACAGAGTTCCCAGGTACTTACCCACTATTGCTCTGAGATTGCATTTAGGGGATCAAGAGATTTAAGGTAGACAGTATTAACAAGTGTAATGTATAATTAAAGAATGCAGTCCGGAAGAATAAAATATCAATTGGCTGAAGAAGCAGTTGAGCATATCACATAAACTATGGGTAAAATGACTATGATATATAGATAAAATACCTGAGTTGTATCCCAGAGGTTGGGTTTTTGGTGAGGTTTTAATATAGGTACATGGAATCTGGGTGCTGAAGTGACTCCATGTATCTGATAATAGGCAAATTATATATACCATGACATTCTGAAAATAAATGTAAAGCTATCAAAATTTTGCACTTCATACATAATGTATTAGTGAATGGTTAGAGACAGAGAAAGATTTTTATCCTACTTTAGACTTTAACATCAGCAACGGCCTCAACAAATAATTTCTTCAATGGATCATTTTCTAAAGGAAGACAATGTAGAAAATCACCTTCCTTCTTGGTGATAGATTAGCAAGAAATAGAAAAAGAAAAAAGGAAGGGAAACTTTAATTAAAAACCTAAATTGGGCCTTAAATCTATTTACAAAATGTAAGGAGAGATTATGTTTTTACCAAATTCACTCACTTTATAATTCTTCAATAACCAAAATAGTTGTGTAGGTTGCCACTGTAAGAAAGTATTAGGCAAGAGGATGGGGGATGTGTTTCCCTCATCAGACAGTATTTTTTTTCATCAAGGCCTATAGCCTAGCCCCAAAGGACTTACAAACATATGCTATAGTTTGTGTCTGGAATGCCCCCAAAGGTCCATATGTTAGAGGCTTGCTCCACCAGCCTGGCACTATTGGGAGGTGTTTTAATCAGCTTTTCATCACTGTGAACAAAATACCTGACATAAACAACTTAAAGGAAAAAAATGTATTTTGACTCACAGTTTCTGAGATTTCAGTCCATGGATGACTGGCTCTAAGGCAAAAACATCATGGTAAAATTTATGATGGAGAACAGTTTCCCAGGTCATAGCAGCCAGAAAGTGGTGTGTTGGGGTGGTGGGAAAGTCTGGAAAAAGAGATAGTCCCCCAGGGGATATGCCACCAGTGACCTATACCCCACCTACCTACAATTTCCATCTCTTCCTAGTATTGGATTCAAATTATCAGTCCATGAAATGGTCTAATCCACCACTGCAGTTAGAGCCTTCATGATACAATCACTTCCACAAATCCCAACCCATGGACTTTGCTGCATTTAGGACCAGGTCTTTGACTCATGAGTTTTGGGTAGACATTCCAGATCTAAACCATAAAGAGGTGGTGGAAGTTTTTTAAGAATTGGGACCTAGTAGAAGGTCTTTATGCCACTGGGGGAACGCCCTTGCCAGGGAATAATGAGACTGTGGTCCTTTCCTCTTTAGCTTTCCTTTGCTTCCCGGTCATGAGGTGAATGTTTTGGTTCTGGTTTATGCATGGGCTATGATGTGCCACCACCAGCCCAAAGCAATAGAACCAATCAGTTATGAACTGAAACATCTGGAACTGTGAACCAAAATTAACATAGCCTTTTCTCCTCATAAGTTGATTATCTGAGGTTTTGTAATAGTAAGAAAAATCTAACTAATGTAGCAAGATAGTATGTAGTAGTGGAAGTTCCTGGGGGTATACCCTCATACTTGCAATTTACCACTGACTCATAGATTGCATAATTGATTTAAGAATATAGGAATAAAATATGTATTTCAAATTGTGGAGAAGAAAAGATGTTTCTCAAAAAACACAATAAATACAGCTCAGAAATTATATCAAATAAATGTTCTTTAGAGAAATTATTCTTAAAATTTATTGTGATTCCCAAGACACATAATACTTGGATGAGAGTTACTGGTTTTTTTCTGTATTTTTAATAAATTCTATAAAACATTCTAATATAAATCAAACTTTAAGAAGCATTGAATTAGAGGCGAATGTTGTACAAACCAGAATAAAAACAAATATGTAGTATTTAATTTTCATTACAATTATTTATTATAAGGTATAATTATAACATCTTTAGTTATGATTATTTTTAACATTTATATATTAAAGCTGTACTAACAATTTCACCTTAAAATTTTAAGAATGAATCTTTATCTAGTATTTATTTTTAGATTTGTTTCTATATTTGATACATTCATGTAATTTTTCCATTACTATTAGTAGAAATGAAATTTATGTGCCTTCATCAACAGAAGTTAAAAATTTTTCATACAACATTTTCGAATATATGCTTATAAATTTTGAGAATATATTTGATCAGGGCAGAAAAGCAGCCTGATGAGTAACATTTGATTGATAAGACAATGTGATTCATAATTGATATAATCTTAGATCTTCCAGTACAACAAAAGGTCAATTTGAAATTTGATGGGGGCTAAAGCCTGGGATAAGTTGAAAATGATGTCGAATCATGTAAAGAAGGACGATACAGACACAAATCTACTAATTCATATTAAATTAAAAAATATCTTGGAAAGCATAGTAATTAACAGCTAGTTCCCAGAACTTGACATTCCACGCAAATGTCACTCTCCAGGGTATTACAGGGGAATTAGAGTGTCCTTTCACTGTCAGTCTGATCTACCCTGCTGAAGAAGTGCAGGGGGGAAAAAAATCTCATTCTTCACGATGTTTAGAATTCAAATAGCAGTTCTTCATTTTTATTTGTGTTTATAACTTAAAAAAATAATTATAAATCTTACCCATTTTATATTTTGAAGACACTATATATTCACAAATAGTTCTTTGCATTTAAAAAATAAAAATATTAGAGAAGAGCTGAGAATGCTTTTTCACAGTCCTCTGAGGGGTAAGGATTGGGTGAGGTTACAGTGGTATCTTTATTCTATTTGATCACAGAATTTCACTCCATGAAATGAAAATGTTTCCCCCATGAGTTAGTATCCATATTTTCCTAATATTCCCCTGGTTTTGCTTTTGTTTTTGTTTTCCATCTTAAGACTCCATCTATTTGCTTTAAGAAAAAGTATTTATCACCAGTCAACCCCAGCATCATAAAAAAAATCAACTTATAGAATGAGGGTCACATGTATTACAATCAGGTGTTAATATAAAAATCAAAATCACAATCAGTGTTTATCATCTTCTTTCTAAAACAAACATATTATTAGTGAAGAACACTTAGGAGCACAAAAACAAAACAAAACCAAAAATTCTCCAGAGTCTGAAACAAACATGCAGACAGAAAATATATTTTTTGAGATATTTTCTTCATTGAATTCATCTGGCCTCATACATACATTCACACTAGTCATTGCTAAAACAACAGTCTCCCTGTCAAAATGAAATCATACTCCTTCATCCCATAATATTTTGTGCATCCCTTGCATTGATGAAGTTCTGCACATTTAAATGCCTCTCAAACTCTTCTTCTAAATCCCCTGAACTCTGCACTCATGATCTTCATACTTTTTCACATTTTAAAACCCTTCTCTGAACACCACTCTAGTCTTAACAGAAATAAAATTGGCATCACCTTTTATGCCTGAAGTGGAAATTTTCTTCTTTGCATTTGGTCTGAGAGTAGTATTAGTATCATCTTTTCTATTTATTATACCAGACCATGAAGTCCCCTGTAGTCCTGTGAAAATTCAAGCTTCAGACTATTAGGCTTTTTCAGTGTCCCCCTTTTCATTGCCTTCATCTATGGACCATGTAATGCACATAATATGCATTGAAGATAATTGTGGTATCCTCTTCACTGAGGTTCTTGGAATTATCATGAAGGACATCTAAGGTCATGGTTAATGCCCTGATATCTCAGTTCCTTGCCTTTATCTGTTCCAAGGAATTTTACTTCCATTCCATCTATTTACTCTTAAGGTAAACATCTGAACTCACTCACCACTACAACTATTTAACATAAGACTATTTTTACTTCAGACTACCTGCTCCTAGCCCTTTTCCCTACTGAATTTCTAAGTTAACATGCCATCAGATATAAATATCCTTATCCTCATTTTTCCTCCATCAATAAACAACCCCACATGAATTTATGCAAATTTCTATGTCTTCCCTCTTTCTTTTTCCCCTAATGTAGGATGAGGTATCCCTCTTCCTAGAAGAGGCTAAAGACCCTTAATATCTGTTAGAGATTCTAGAACCTTCCATCTCTTCAAAGTACTATATTCAATTTATCACTTCATTCTTCTGTACTTTCAGCACCTCATTTATCTGTGGATCATGACAATCAGAATTTTATATATCCCATATAAGCTGGTAATGCTACTCTACCTCTTTAAAAAAGTTCAGTTTTCTATACAATCTTTCTTCTCTTTCTCATCTCTTATTCCTTCTTTAGTAAACATTTATCTTTACTTGATTTCTAACCTATTATCAAAATCTGCTGTAACTAAAAATCCCTGTATACAATTATTATGGTATCACACAACAATTTCCCTATGTCATATTTGACCTGGCCATTCTGGAATGTTCTATAGAGTTAAATCCCACATTTATTGAAAATATGCTTATTTTGAATATCTTTGTCAATTTCTTCATTATTCATTTCCCCTCTACTATATTTTTAAATTTTCTGTCAATTTAATAATTTCCTGGGTGAACAAATTTCTAATAATATTTGTGTATTATGTATACACAATTATTCCCAAATATATCATTTCCAGACTAAAACTCCCTTTTTGACTTTGAATTCAAATATAAACCTGACCATTTGGTATCTCTTTCTTTTCAAACTATCTAAATTTATTACAGATAGAGACAAATTCCTCACTTTCCACTTGAATCCTGCTACTATTCCACATTATTTTAATAACAGAAAATGACATTCGCACATAACATGCTTTGTAAAAGCCTCTTTTTTGCAAAGGAGATACAACAACACAGACAATATATTTTCTTCCAATTCCTTTTACCAAGATCTGTCCATTTTTCTTTTGAAATAAAGCACTATTCATTAACTTATTTCCTTCTCCTTTACAGCCACTTTGGGCAAAAATGAAATAATTACGTGTTAATTATTTCATTAGCCTTCTAATTTTAATTGTTACTTACCACTTCGTATTTTTAATTTATGCATATATTCTAGTTAAACACAAACACATATTCTTCTTTACTCATATATATAGAAAAGTATAAGTATAAATATACAATTATATAGATTTTCATAAACCATACATGCTTATGCTCACTAATGAGCAACAATGTCATAAAGTGGAATATTATTAATGTTTGAGAAGTACATTTGTGTGAGCTGTTAATCACTACCCTCCTTGCTATCTTTTAATAACAGATTAGTTCTGACTATTTTTTCATTTTATATTGTACATGTAAACATCCATTGCTATACTTGAGATTTTCTCCCCCCAATGCAGTTTTAACATGGAAAGTTTGTGATTCCTGAAATAAAAAATAAGGATATAACTTCTAGATTCCATTCATAGATCTATAAATCTCCTTATAAATTAGGAATGTCAAGAAAGAAGTGAAAATTAGAAATAAAGCATTCATAAAATTCACTTGGAAAAACAGCCATAGCAATCCTGAGCAAGAAAAGTGAAACAGGAGGCATTATAATACCAGACCTTGAATTATACTACAGAGCAATAGTAACAATAATGGCATGGTATTGGGGAAAAAATAATTGAAGATCAATAGAACAAAATAGAAAAAAAAAGAGACAAACTCACATAAATATGGTTATCTCATATAAGACAAAGGTGCCATAAATGTACATTGGAGAAAGATAGTCTATTCAACAAATGGTGCTGGGAAAACTGGAAATCCATATGTAGTAGATTGCAATTGAACCCCTATATCTCACCCTGCACAAAACTCAACTCAAGTGGCACCCTGTGCATACTAGTAAAAAATGTAGGCCCAACTCTTCACCATATCAGTTCACAAACAGGCTTCCTCAATAAGACTCCTAAAGCACAAGAAGTAAAATCAAGAATCAATAAATGGGATGGCATTAAAGTAAAACGATTCTTCAGAGGAAAGAAAACAACCAAGAACATGAACAGAAAACCTAAAGAATGGGAGAAAATCTTTATCACCTGCACCTCAAATAGAGCATTAATATCCAGTAAATACAAAGAGCTAAAAAAACTTAATGCCAAAAGAACTAATAACCCAATCAATAAATGGGCAAAGGAACTGAACAGGCACTTCACAGAAGAAAAGGTACAAATTGTCAAAAAATATATGAAAAAATGTTAAATATCTCTAGCAATTAGGGAATCGCAAATTAAAACTACACTGAGATTCCATCTCACTCCAGTCATAATGCCAATTATCAAGAATACAAGCAACAATAAATGTTGGCGAGGATGTGAGGAAAAGGTTCACTTCTACATTGCTGGTGGGACTGAAAACTTGTGCAATAGCTCTGGAAAGCAGTATGGAGATTCCTTAGAAAAGCTAAAATGGAACCACCATTTGACCCAGCTCTCTCACTCCTCCTTACACCCAAAGAACATAAAATCAGCTTACTACAATGATGCAGCTATATCAATGTTTATAGCAGCTGAACTTACAAAAATAGTCAAACTTTGGAACCAACCTAGGTCCTTGAACAGATGAATGTGAATACACACACACACACACACACACACACACACACTGGAATATTACTCAGTTAATAAGAAGAATGAAATTATGACAATTTCTGATAAAAGGATGGAACTGGACATTATCCTAAATGAAATAAGCTATTCCCAAAAAATCAAAGGTTAAATGTTCTCTGATATGTGAATGCTAACCCATAACAAGGGAGGATAGGTGGAGGAAGTATAGAAATTCATTGGATTAGTCAAAGGGGAATGAAGGGAAGAAAGAGATGAGAATAGGAACGACAATAGAATAAATTGGACATAACTTTCTTATGCTCATATATGAGTAGAGTATATAACTCAACATATTGTTCAAGCACAAGAATAGCATTAAAATTGTAATGGGTTGCACCCTATGTATGTATAATATTTCAAAATATACTCTACTGTCATGTCTATCTAAAAGCAAATTTTAAAAAGGGGGAGAAACATAAAAACAAAATAAAATACATGAACATTTAAAAGGTGGTTCAATAATTTGAAAACTCTGTACTTAAAGCTGCACATTGTCTTATAGCATTTTATTTGCTTCTTGTTCTGTTGTTATATTAAAATTTTTAAATCAGAGAGAAAACATCAGCCTTTCTCATGCCATTCATACTTGCTATGGAATTATTGCCAATATCACTCTAATTTTAAGTAATTTATAAAGAATTTCAAGGTCTTTTGTAAGCACAGTGACAACAAAAGCTATATATATATTTTTCTGTCAAAAGGTAAAGCTGGAAAATGAAATGAAATGAGCAATTTCAGTTGCTGTTCACTATCAGGAAGGCAGTCTGGATGGAGTCCACCCTTGTGAAGCACCTATTTTTTAACAGTAATCATATTCTTATTCCTGAGTGTATCATTTAAAATGTCAAAATATATTTAAAATCAATGTAAATTTGTAAAAGTAGTAAAATATGACCCAAAGACAAGCTTATAGAAGAAACAACCTTGAGATAACCTAGATATTGGATTTTGTAGAAAAGGATGTTAAATTATCTATTATTATTATTATTATATCAGAACATAAAGGAAATTTTGACAATGAATGGATACATAACAATATGGCATATAACTGGAAACACTACAAATAAATAAAAACCTTTTAGGATAAAAAAGGCAAACATCTAAAATAAAACATTAATTGAAGGGTTTATCATCAAAAAAAAATGGAAAAGGATAGGTCAATATACATAAAGACAGAAATCTTAGTTCAGGGTACCAAAGACTGGGTATCCTATTTAAACATCACAAATTTATCATAATTCTAGAACCTGGGAGTTCAAGATCAGGGGCTAGCAATAGTGATAATCTGGTAAGAGCTCTATTCCAGCTCGGATATTGCTTACTTCTTCGTGTATCCTCATAGCAAGACAGGCCTAGAGAGTTCTCTAGGACCTCATTTATAAGTCATCAATTTTATCCATGAGGATGCTACCCTCATGACCAAATGACTTCTCCAAAGTCTTACTTCCCATCATATGGAGGATTAGAATTTCAGCAGATGAATTTTGGCATGGGAGCATAAAACATTCAATCCATAACAATACATAAAAGGCAATTACCTGGAGAACATAGAGGAAAACTATTGAGAAAAATTGAGCAGAGCCTCATGAGGACATTATAAAGTAGTATATAGCATGTATGGAATAAAAGTCATAGAAGAGGAAGACACAGAGATAATGACAGAAAACAAGATGATAGGCAAAATTCCCTTAAGATTTATGAAATCTTAAACTGAATTGGGAATCCTAGGGAATCCTAAGCAGGATTAAAGGGATCTATACCTGAAATAGCCTCCCAAAGATTTTAGAAAATGATTATATGCAGAAATTCTGAAAGCAGTGCTTAAGAAAAAATAAATTCTGATAAAAATGAAAAATACATAGCAATGGCTGACATATAAGAACATTTAGTTGGTTACCAAGCATTTTCATAAAGAAAACTCTATGAGTAGCTGGTTGCATTTGTGAATTACATCATATATCTGAGGAAGGAAATATTGCTCTTTAGTTTTTGTTTTGTTTTTCAGGAGAAAATATGCCCAACCTATTTATGAGGCCTAAATAACAAGATTAAAATCTAAATATTGAAAACAATTATAGATGTTAATATCTCATGAATTTAGGAGCAAAAAATCATAGTTAAAATGTCAACAAATTTAATCCAGCAAAATATGAAAAGAATAATACTTCATGGTCAAGTAGGATTTATTTCAACAGTGCAAGCTTTGTTAGCTTTTAAAATTAATGTCAATAATCATATTAATAAATCAAAGAGCCCTATGATCATTTTAAAATTTACAGAAAAAGTATGCCTGATAGAATGTGTCCATGACATAAGAACTGTAGTATTATAAGAAATCATCATCAATTTTTAAGATATATCTACAAAAATCTGGTGTGAGTGTCCCACAAAACTATAGAATATTGAATGTTTTTCTTCAAGACTCAAAACACTGCAATAATACACTAACCATTTCTATTTCACATAATAATAAAGGGTCTAGTCATTGCAATAAGGCAGGTAAACAAATATAAAAAAAAAATCAGAAAGGAAGAAGTCAAACTTTTTCTAACTGAAGTAAGACTAGGTCTTCTATAGAAAATTGGAAAAAGAATTACTACTACAGTAAGCCAATTTGGCAAGGTTGTAATATCCAAGATTACAAAATCTAACTGTCTTTTTATATAGTACAATCAAAATACAATAAAGCAAAACTTTAAAAGTTTTATTAATTGCATGAAAAAATAAAATAATTAAAAGTAAAATTAATGAAAAACATGCAAAATTTCTACATTAAAAACTACAATAATTTGTTGAAGGCAATTAAAGCAAGACAAAAAAATGTAGATATGTACTAAGTTCATTAACTAAAGTACTTTATACTGTAAAAAATGTTATTTCTCCATAAATGATATGGGATTTAATTTTATAAAAATCATAATCCAAGCAGATATATTTGGGGAAATTGTCCAGATGATTCTAAAAACTGTATAGAACTCAAAGAAATAGATTCTTCAAAAAATGTTTAATTAAAAAATTAACGTGGGAATATTACACTGCCTATCTTGATATGACATGAAAGCAATAAAGACAGTGATGAGTTATTCAATGCAATGAAACTGATAGCCCAGAAATAGGCTCATATTTGATTTTGAAAAAGAAATAAAAGTTAGTCCAAGGAGTTGGACAAGTCTTGTACAAAAGTGAGCCTGGAAATACTAGATATCCATACTGAGAAAGATAAAGAAAAGGAAGAGGAAGAGGAAGAAAAGGGTTGGGGAAACCTTGATCCTTATTGTTCACAGTACACAAAAATTGATTTTAAATGGATTGTAGGTCTAAATTTAAAAGCCAAAAAAATAAAGTATTTAAAGAAAATTTAAGAAGAAAAATGCTTATTTACTTGAAATACTCTAAGGATTTTTAGAAAAGTAAAAACACAGTAATTATTAAATAAAATATAAATTAGACTTTATCAAAATTAAAAGCTTCTATTCACAATCATTAATAGATGAAAATAACTCAAGTATCTACCAACAAATTAACAGATAAATGATTATGTTACATACATGCTAGCTCTCTGAGCAAATTTGTTTCATTATGTTACTTACTAGTTATTGTCTTGATCAAAATTAACTAATTGTTAAAAATATTTTTATTGAAGTTGTTTTCATGTTTATATACTGAGCCTCCTTCTAATACAGGTGGGATTGTTTTTACATATGTGTCAGAGAACGTATTTTTTCAATGATAAATTAAATAATTTAAATATAAATTTGAGTGCTTGGTATTTCTGACTCCAACACTAATACAACATTTTAAGAGAGGTGCGCTGGGGAATGCACCATTCTTGTTTTTGCTGACAGGAAGAGGATCTGCAAATAAACTATTTTCATATCTACTAGTCTGGATACTTGATTCTATTCTTGAACTGATGGCTGTTTGACATTCCATGATGAATGGTATGTGGTCAGCTATTTCAGATTTTTTCCGTTACTAGCATTACATTTCTAATGTAAGGATGGGTTATTATTAGCTAAAGCTTTTATTTCCTGGGATTAGGTAAAATGAAAAGGGTTATTTCTGTTGATACACCCCATTTCACATTGCAATGCAACTATTCAACTGTAAAACGTCCTTAGATTTCTATTTGAATGGTCAAGGAATGGCTGATTATGTGTTATTGGCCTTTAAAGGGCCAGTGTCACTAATAGTCATAACAAAGTTATTCACCTAATAATTCCACAATCTTAAGAGCTATTTTAATCTTCTTTCTCAAAGTTTTTGTGCAACAGTAGAGAAATACTTCAAGACATTTAAAAAGAATGTTAAATAGAAACACTGTATTATCTGTGGATAATGTCAGATGAAATTTTCTATTCATATGTGAAAATAATGCTTGCCTACATTATCAAAGTGTATTTTTCACTAATCATTTAGCAATCATCTATCTATAGGAATATAAATAAGCACTTGTCATTATTGGGATATATTACCTCTTACAATAGCATATTGAGAAAGGATGCAATTGATTCAGGAAGGAGTATAGGACTTTTTCATGGAAATAAAAACATAGCATCATAGTTTGCAATAAAGATGGTCTATGAGAACAAGAGTTACTGCTCTATGAGTGAACAGGACTTCAGGTCCACTGTTTCCATATTTACCACAAAGAATTAGACATAGATAATGACAATATTATTAAGGTCATCATGTGCACACGGTTGTGAAAATACTGTAATTTCTCTGATTCATAATAACAAAGACATATAGAATCATTAGTAAATCTAACACTTCTGAAGGAAGTGGTTATCTTCAGTTCCTTTAATTATAATATTTATCATTTATATATAATGCTAACCTTGAAAAACACTTAGATAATAGGTTAAAAAACTATGGGGGTTGGAGGTACAGTTCAGTGGTAGAGCACTCTTTTAACCTGGGGAAAGCCCTGAGTTTGATCCTCAATATCACATGCACACACAAAATATAGATATGTATCATATACATTTATATATTGATAATTATATAAAATATAATATATTTATATATTAGTTTTTATTTTATGTGTTAATAATTATATGCATTATAGTGTGTGTATATATACTATGTGAAGGATAGGTTCATGTAAATACTTAACTTGAATATATGCTATCTTTTTATTTGCATTTTAATAAACTACTTTTAAAACTTGGGAATATATATGACTGTAGCTAATAGATATAATATCTAGAAAACATTGAAAAATCCTAAATTTTCTGACAAAAGTAATAAAAAGAACCACTCAACAGTAGCTAATATACATGTATAATCAACATGAAAAAAGCTCACTTATTACATTACTTATCACATATACTCAAATTAGGATTTATGCATTGGTATTAAAATTTGATATTATTAAATACTAACTTTTAAAACATCATCCTAAATAACCCTAGGTTAAAGTGAGGAACTTAAGCTTTCATATGCACATGAAACATCTAAAGGTTCTTTACTTTTTCTATTTTGGTGTCAATATAGCTCTGTAAATGAGAGGTTGACATTAAAACAAGGTAAAAAATTTTTCAGAGGGATAGTAATAACTATTTTTCAAAAGTGCCTATCAAGTGCATTAAGTACTTTCTTGCCCATATATATACATTCTAGTTTCATGTAGCTATTCTGCAAAATATGTTCTTTCAGCTCATGAAATTAGATAATAAAATAAAAATAAAAACCTTTTTAAGGAGTGAAAGCACTCTAGGCACCTTAGTCTTAAAATTAATAACACAACTCTTCTTATTTTATTTCCAAATATTCCATAGGAGAATGTAAGCTTAGAAATTTGTGGAAGGCTCAGATCACAGCTAACCCACTGTAATCCAGTACCACAGTGTCTATTCATCTATATAATATGTGTACCTTTTCCCATTCCATTTCATTCCTCTCTATTTTCTTCTTTAGCAAAAATTTGACTGGGCAGGATTTTGAGGTTAGAAGTGAGCATTTTTTTTGCCATATAAATCTATGTTTTTTCTTTATTTTAAATTGATACATAGTTATAGATGTTTATGGTGTACAATATAACATTTTGTTACATGTATACAATGTATAATCAGCAGATCAGTGTAATTAGCCTATCGCCTCATATATTGAACATTTCTTTGTACTGGAACATTCAGAATCCATATTATTAATTGTTTTCAAACACAGTTACCCTACTGTGCTATACAAGATAAGAAGTTATTCCTTCTATTCCACTATACCCCCATAACAGTTAACCATCCTCTCTTTATCCCTTCTTTCCTCACACCCTTTTCCAGGCTCTGCTAATTACTCTTCTACTCTCCACTTCTATGAGTTGGACTTTTTAGCTTCTACATATAAATTAAAACATGTGATATTGTCTTGATTGATAAGCTAATTGGAAGAATGAGAGGCTACATCTTTAATGCTGACTCCTGTTCTAATATGTTCTTTACTTAACATTGACCTCCAAGACCTATATAGATAGAAGGTAGAAAGGTAAATGAAATTATTTCTTTCCTTACATGGTGTTAACTTGCTCAAGGATTTAGGTAGATAATATACACATGGGCTACAATAGAACACTATTTGGCAGTACTAGGAGCTGATGGAGCTTCCTACTTCCCACAAATAAAATTAACAACATCTCTGATCTCTTACCATGGAATCAAAGCTGGATATTGGCTTTTACTATGCCTCTTTAGAATAAAGGTCAAGGTATATCAGGAATGCAGAAAAATGTGAGGGGGTTGAAGATTGCAAAGGGAGTAATTCTGCCTTATGTTTGTCTTTCTTTCTCATTTTTTAAATGAGAAGGCGTAAAAATCCAACAATAGATGTAGACTGTGACTATCCTTCTGACTACAGTTACACAGACAGTACACCATTATCCAGTATTTTGCCTCAAGTACTGTAGAAGAGACTGTTTTTCTTATAATTGTTATCTACAACTCTATGGAACAAAAAATAAAAACATAGTGTACTTAAATTAATTATTATAAATTAAAATATAGTTCACTGTTTGAAACTATGTTCAATATTTTTCTAACTACTTTTATTACATATTGTTGTTTTAAGTCACATACCCCCCTCCTAGAGCTGTTTTAGGAATAGAAAGGGCAATTTAAATGCAAAATCTCTTTTTTTTTTCAAAGAGGGTGTAAACCTATAAATGCATCATTGCACATGTGGATGAACCTTTCATAAAAATGGAAAGTGAGTAATGAGATGCATCTATTTCTCCAGTATGATTACTTATGAAGTTCAGTGACAGGCATATTCCCCTATGATTTGATAATACTCAACAGTTCTTAGTCAATTTTTTAAAAAAATTACACTTGGGTTTTATTTACTTATGTTTTTATTCCAGATTCCATGGACTCAAATATTCCTCTTATCTCTTCCATAATGAACTAAAATATTTCTACTGTCAGTTTTTATTCTTTACTTTAATAAATAGTAAGTAATTTGGAAGGTGATGACTCAGAAACTCTTGCCTTAGTTTGAGAGAGCTATATATAACACTGTATTTTTAAAACCCCAGCCCAAAACCAATTTATATTTTGAGATATGAATATTCTTGAAATGCACACATAATATACCTAATATCTTGATATTTATTTATGACTATGGGTATATTCTTGACTCTTGAGGCATAGGCTGAGCACAGCTATAGCAGTGTCCACTAGGGAGAGCTGCCTTACAGCACACCACAGCTACCAGCACTGCCACACATGACAATTCTCCACCACTAGTAACAATAACGAGAGAGAGAGAGAGAGAGAGAGAGAGAGAGAGAGAGAGAGAGAGAGAGAGAGAGAGAGAGAGACTTATCAGCTTTTCCCAGGAAGAGAAATTTACTAGTAACATTCCTCAACATCAAATATAGTTCTGTTATGGTACCAGTCATTTACAAGTATATATAACTGCTTATATCATTGATCTTAGGATTTTTTACCATTTCAATATGGAACAAACCATGTGCCAAATGACTTTTATTTTCCAATTCATCACTCCTCCTTGGCTGAGTAAAAGTAACTTAATGCTAATATCCTTGATTATAAGAAAAAATGAATTACTATATGTGTTACAATTAATATTGTAAAAAGTTGTGTAATATAAAAATAAAATAGTTTTATATAAAGAAAGAACTTACTGAGGGAAAGGATTGCTTTCAAACATAAAGAATTGTTGATACGAAAGCAGCTGCAAAAAACAAATAGTTTTAATTCTGGTACCCACATCCATAAACTGCACAATTTTTAAGAAAGGAGAGCATACATTTTAAAGATTATAATGTTAGTCCTCCTACAATCAAAGTTGGTTCTTCTAATCACTATACTGACATTAAGGAAAAGAGAGTTTGTATTGGATTTTGCTTGTGATTTCAGATCATTCTAAACTTCTTTCCTGTTAAAAGGGGACTAAATAAGAAATCATTCAGATTGTTTAGCACAATAAATTTCACACTTGATGTGGATAGTTAGACATAGCTCTTAAAACTAGGTGCAAAAATCATATAACCACTGATTTCACACTATCAAGTCTTCTAAATTATAAGATTTTAAGAAAAATCACATCTACTTGTGATTTGAAACTACTCTTGTTGAATATATTTATATTATTGTCCTCAGTTACATGTGCTTGTTGATTTGTATACAATATTTACTAGTTCCTCTCCCTTTTCCTTTTCTCTTGTTTTATTTATTTTCCCTTCCACATCATTTAGCTCTGGTTCTAGCCTAACAATTTTTCTATTTTGCAAGTGAGTTTAAAGGGAAATGTTATTAAATCAGGGAATTCCATAAATATTGGTTAAAAGTTATAAATAGGTTGTCTTTGGTATTTGTCAACATAGAGTTCTTTCAATTAAAATATTTCCTGGCTACCACAGCGTGGAAGCTGCGGAAATTGGCTCCACATCCAGCTGGCTGATTCAGTAAGAAATCAGCTGGCCTCAATTTAGATTTCTTTTCTTTTAAAGCAGTGCCAAATTGAGGATTAGTACATTGTGGAGAGGGAGGCGGGCAGCTCCACCCCTGATCAGCCATTCTTCATTCCCTAGAATGGGCTTGCCTTCCCAGCCCCAGCTGTGCACTGAATTAATCTACACAGGGAGCTTCTCTATCTACACTGTTTTCAACATGCTCATCGAGGTCCTGTGCCACTTCTGACAAAAGTAAAACATGGCTCTGGTAACTCCGGACCTGGAGATTTTACACAGACCTTAAAAACAAACATCCCAACACCCACATATAGAGGGGGAAAGAAAGAGAAGAGAATACTTTTAAATATAAATTTTGAAGAGAGTCAACAATTAACATCCAATCTTAGGAAAATTAAGTAAGAAGATTTCAGACAAGAACATTTATTCAAAAACAAGTCCATCTCAGGAAATGGATGTGATTAGACTTCTTCAAAAATCCTTTTAAGGGCTGGGGTTGTGGCTCAGTGGTAAAATATGCTCGCCTAGAACGAGCTGGGCCCTGGGTTTGATCCTCAGCACCATATAAAAATAAATAAATAAAATAATGTGCCCAAATACAACTAAAAAATAAATATTTTTTAAAAATCCTTTTAAATTGATGTGTGAGAATAACTTAGTTAGCAACCAGCCGGAGAAGAGACACTAATCCTTTTCAGTGCCTCATACACATACCTGTGCTATTACTCCACCAGTGCCTTCTTACAGCAGCTTGCACTCAGATTGCCTAGGCCAAGGTCTAGCACACTAACATTTTCACGTTCTGCTTGGCATCTCTTGGAGCCCATGAGCCGAATAAGTGACTTTATGAAGTAATCTTGCTTTTATGCCAATAAGGAAGGTCACATATATACAATTTTATTGTGTGTTACTATTCCTATAAACTGTGACCTTTTGTAAAAAATATGATCACTGCTTATTTTTGAAGTATTATTGATGAAAATGTCTAAGAAAATTGTTTGGGGTTATGACTTCACTCAAAGTTAGCCAGCTAACCATATTTGTTTGAGTTTATCCTTGGTTTATATAATCATCCATCTGTAAACCAGGAATGCAACTTGCTTGTCTGTATTTTCATAAGTACCAGAAAAGACATTAAATTCTCTATGAATTAAAATGTTAAAAGAGAATACAAAAAGATTTTCACAAAAAGTATCTTTACTTCATTTCATCTTCTTGTTAGTTCAAGATTTATTTTGTAATTTGGATAAATGAATACAAAATATACATCTGAAAGATCTCTTGATCAGCCATCCTACAAGGCTCCATAACAGTCATAACCGACATTCTGACAAGAAACTTTATAACAACAAAAAAAGTGATAATGAGAAATGTTGATGAATGTATTTCAGGACCTGATCATCTGTCTGTGCCTTTACCTATGAATGTATTTCATCTATTTCCTTAATTTAATTCCTTAACAACCACTGGTTCTTCAGTATGTCCCAGGTCTAAAGGCAATATCTATTGCTCTCCACCAAGACAGCTAATCATTGAAAATTGTTTCAATTTCCAGAGTTTCCTTGTGATTGCCTTAAGTTTTAATACTAGGTCATGAAACTATTAAAACTTCATCTATGAAAACCATATTCCCATGCAATTGAAAAAACAGACGACTGCTCTTTCAAAGTTCATTGCATTGAACTCTTTAAAAAATTTATGAATTGACATAAAATTAAAGTTGAATTAAAAATAAAAGCTACAATGCTGGTCACATTTTTGGTTTAGGTTGTATAGGTTGGTTTCTGCTTATCAACTCTGGTTGAAATGGAGACTTAAATTTTAAAAAAAATTGACTTAAAATGTGGATATTAATCCAGTTTATGCAGAAAGCATATTTGTTTCCTCTTCTCAGAGGTGAATTTTAAAATCTGTACTATTTGTGTATTTGAAGAGAAGCTAAAACAATAGCAAGAAGAAAACAGGAAAATAAATGTATCTATGATCAAAAAGCAATTTAGATTGCAATTGCTTGTGTAGAGATGAAATAGTTTTTGGTGCCAGATTAACAGTAGGAAAAAGTGATTTGGATCCTTTGCCACTGTTGTGGTATAAGAATGCTATCAGTTCCCATAGGAAAACAAAGGAAGTGCTTTTCATTTTTGGCCAGAGTGCTTGAAAATTTACAAGGAATAAGGTGGAAAACAGGGTGACATCAATGGTCATAAAAATGTGACCTTCATCTTGATAGAATAAGACAAATAAAAGTTTTCCATAGCACCTGGCATTGAAACATTAAGGAAGTTGTAAGGACAACCTAATCCTTTACAATGGACCTAAGTATTACTGTTTCCAAATATTCCAGATGTTCACACTTTTGACTCGCTGAAATTTAGTACGCTAGTTCAAGAAAAGACAAAACTGTCAGAATATAAACTGAACAAGTATTGTTTTTACCACTTCTGATAAAAGCACTGTGAACATATTTGGATAACTATCCTTGCAATGGTTACTGTCTGGTACTTCTGCCAATTCCATACCCCCACCAGAACACTGTGCTCAGTGAACTACTAGACATCTCTTTGCCTGGAATTGAATTTTCCACATGACTTTAAAAGACTTAAGACCCTGGAGCTGGTTTAACTTTCAAGAGCTATCCCTCAGCTCCTGCTACTGTAAATTCTGGGACTCTACAGGCTGCCCTATTTTCAATGCTATCCAAACCTACCTCCTCCAATTTTCCTTTGCTCATGGTCACACTTTTTTCAGTAAATTTTCTGTTTGCTTAAGTTATCCAGAGTTAAGTTTTCCTAAAAACTAAAGAACCAGAAATGACATGAAATGGTTGATTTTTTTTTGTATTGATAAAATTTTAGGGTCACCTTTACTACACTGGAGATAGAATAATGTAGTAACTAGACCATAAAATTGACTGTTTATTCTAATGGAATTTAGGGCCCGCTCAAATTAAAAAAAAAAAAAAAAGACTACTATATAATTTTTAAAAAGTTAGTGAGTCCTTATTTTCTGTGATCCTGTTTTTGGTTAGCAGTAACGAGTTCTAGTTCCCAAACATCAGAATAGGGTTTTATTGGAGAAATCAAGAACTGGTTCCTTTAGCAGAATATAGAAAAGTTCTTATAATTTTTTTTGAATTCAAAGGATATTTTATCACAATCCTTTTTTAGTATTTGAAATACACATGCACAAAAAATAAAATTTTGCTATATCTTGCCTATGCAGAAAAAAATGGGGACATGAAACATAAACATATATGCATACACACATATAATTTTTAAAATAAAGATTCCATCAATTTAGGATTTAGTTATTGGGAACAATCTGTTGACTCTTTTGGTTACTTATTAAATAATCACTCACCATCCCTTCTTTACTAACATTTTTTTGTGGGAAGTAAATAGCAATGTGCCTTTCTGAAAAATTACATTTGACAACCATCACCACAGATCTGATGGTCAGTAAGGAACCTCTTGCTTGTATCATGGTGGTAGAGGTTTTAATTTGGGACATCCAAAGTAGCTCCTTATAAAATAATTTGACTTGATTAGCCTGAAGATTTAGTTAGCATATTTATTTTTTGTTTATTTGTTTATAATCCTTCTTCTTGCCTGGAACATAGATGCAATTGCTTGGGCTTCGTCAGCCATCTTAAAACTACAGATGGAGTATGAAAGCCAGACTTCAAGAATAATAAAGAAAACTGGAGGCACTTGTTATATTCATAAGATGCATCCATAAGAGCCTTGCTATCAGTCCTGGGTTATCTGCCTTTAGATTCATTTTTACTAGAAAAAAAATGAGTCCTATCTTCTTAAGTCTCTATATTTCAGATCTTAGATTTCTAGGAGATAGAACCACCAACATGTTTTGTTCATTTTTATTATTTTATAATTTAATTCTGTTTAGATATTTTTGATACCACAGCCATTAAATTTTCTTGTTTTTAGATTTGCTTTTGATAGCAACAAATATTGCGTTTTAGTTAAGAACTATATTTCAGAACAGAAAGTATAGTTTTTTTTTTTTAAAGAGAGAGAGAGAATTTTTTAATATTTAGTTTTCAGTGGAAACAACATCTTTATTTTATTTATACGTGGTGCTGAAGATCGAACCCAGAGCCCCGCGCATGCCAGGCGAACGCGCTACCGCTTCAGCCACATCCCCAGCCCATAAAGTATAGGTTTTTATTCCAATTTCATTGAATGATTTTATAACATCATGTTAGAGTCTGTAAACAAGTCAAGATGGCACCTGGCATTTTGCCAGAGGGAGTGGTTTGTGAAGTAACACCAGCGAGCCATTAAGTGTGGAGATTCCTTATTGGTTGACTGCTGTATCGAGTTTATGTTAATTAAGATAAGCTGTGTGGAATGTATATATACCCCTCCTGTCCTACAATAAACCGCTCCCACTCCTGCTATATCAATCTACACAAGTTGTTCGTCACCCCCTGGTTATTTTGCTGCAGTCGGACTGCGGCAACATCAGACAATTTTTTAAATTTTCATAATCTCAGTTGTTTCTTTTATAGCAAAATATTGCTCTGAGAATCAAAAGTGTTTTGCACCATATATGATACCTTCTTAGGACTCAATACTCATAATAAGAAATAATATAGACATGCAATTGTATTAATTTACCAAAATGCAGGAAATCAGCCTGATTTTTAAAAATAGTAGTTAATATTGTATTTATCTAAACTTGCTTCATGTTTCAGTCACACTTGGAAAATATTTACGTGTGAAGTTATAAACAGGCATTATCAATGACTAGCCCGAAAAAAAAAGAAAAAAAAAAAAAAATATATATATATATATATATATATATATATGAGAAATAAATCCATGCATTGGATTTTCATGATATCACAATAATGAAGAGACAGAAAATATAAATACAGACCATCAAAATCCAGAACGTGAAGAATTGTGTCTCTTACAGATATCAATATATCTTCCCAATTGCCTTCCCAACCTTTTAATACTATATTTTACCCACAAAAATAAGAGGTAATACTAGTTATAAATTCATAGTTATAATGAAAAAATTATCATTTAGCTCTAGGAAAAAAATTTATGAATTTCCATTCATTATATATGTATAGATAATCATTCTCAGATATGTAAATCCTATTTCATATCTTTCCTTAATTTAACTGCTAATAGACCCATTCATATTTCAGTGGTAAATAAGATCTTTTTGGTCCTTTTTAAATGCTGTTATTTACTTTCAAATCTCTCTCAATTGCTTGCTTTGACAGGATCAATGATATCTCTTTGTTTGGATATTATAATAGTTCTCAGAGCAAACACTAGAATCACTTGATGTATCTTTGTGATAAGATCTTAATAAAAACAAGACTTCCAATTGAATTTTTGTAGCCACTTATGGAGACTATGATTTCAGCACCAAGATTTCACTGGTTAATATTGTCAAGGGACAAAATATTGCTAGTTTTTTTTTTTTTTCCTAAGGAAACTATGTTTTATTGTATATATAGCATGGTTTACAGCTATTCCTTCATTTACATCTTTCAGTCCCTTGAGTTGGGTAGCTAATAATATTCATTTTCTTAGTTAAAGAAATTTAACAAAGTTCATTCAAGAATTCTATAAGAGAGTGTACTATTAAGAAGGCCAATAGTAACAATGAAATTCCTGCTTTCCTCCGTTTTAAACAGGTATCTATAAAAGTAAGAAATTCTCAGAGGGTCAAACTGCAGTTTATTCACGTGTGAACCTTGCTAAGGTGGACATATTCTAACAAGGTCTAAGGTAAATGAAAATTTAGATAGGGAAGGAAAAGAAATGAAAATTTTACATTGGGGGAGGCAAAGGTAAAGAAGATTGAGAGCACAATATTAGCGTGAGATTTGTTTATTTAAATAGCTTATTATGTTTGCATTTTGATGACTCTTATTTCCACACTCTGCATTCCTAACACTTTCCTTCAAATAAGAAAGTGTGTTTTTCTGCACCTCTACACTAATGATTCCTCACTCAGCAAGGCTTGCACTTATTAAAGCTTTTTATTGCCACTTTGCTTAAAGAGGTGTTTGAACTCTAGCAGGTAGGCAAATCCAGAGGGGAAATTCATTTGAAAGTATTCATAATGGAATAGAGAGATGAAAAACAAAATTATTGCTGTGGACTACATTTTTTTCCTGGTCTCTGCAGATACATCAGATTTCTGCACTTTGACTTAAGAATATGAAAAAGATCTTCTCTTGGGTCCAAATATCTAACAGAATAAGAAATTCTTTCCCATTCATCATTGTGTGAATACAAAAATTAAATTGGTATTAGGATGTGAACCACTGAAGATATAACAACAAAAACTCATTATTTCTTTCTTCTCAATAAGAAAATGTTTTGAAGAGAATGCATGGCACTAGTACAAATCAATTCTATATTTTTCTAAAATATGATTTTAAACTACCATCAATAGTACTATTTTTCAGTCCTCTTAAAAAAGTTTGTCTTTATTTTCTATTATTTTCTTAATGGAATTTAGTGCAGTAATATAAATAACAATGGGCATCAGATATCTTGCTGAATGTCTTCCTTGTTAGAAATATTTACCTATTCCAGCATATGATGCTTTCACAGAGGGGTAACTATGCTTAGTCTTTATAGCAATAATTATAACTCTTGATTTTTATTTTAAGATGAGTTGTGAGCATTCTGAATCTTTAGCATTATTTAGGAGGCCGAGTATTAATCTCAAAATTCCTTTTAGAGGTATGGTTTCTTTAGTTTTCAACATTCAATCAGCATTTATTGCATGCCTGTTTTCAATGATAAAATGTGCCTGAACTCTAAAATTAGTTGAGTATGGTCGTTGAACACCCAAAGGGCCATAGAAAACATTAATGTGAGCACAAAGAGATAAGGTTACATTTCTAGAAAGTAGAAAGTACAGATTGTTGCTAATCTGAAAGATGGTACAAAGGAAATCTTCACCATGGACATTTTCAGAATGTGCAACCAATGGAGAAAGACTACTAGTTACAAGAATTTGCAGGAAGAGAAGGTTGAGTATGTAGTTTGTTTAGGAAATCATTAACTGTCCTTTTTTAGCAATAGGGCAAGTTACCAGGTGATAAAGAGGCACATGGTGAAAATGAGAGGAATTTGGGAATAGGTTTTAAGTTTTTCTATGTCATGACTATAAAGTTACTGAATTCTTGTTTGATATGGTATTTTAATCAATGAACTTTACAGTAAAAATCAACTCAGGTGGAATTACAAAATCATTTTATTATTTTAAGAGATGCTTTATTTCACCTTGTTTTTATCTAAATTGGTAAAAGAACACTCTCCATTACATAGACTTTCATCTGCTTCTTATATTATTGCAAATATGGCAGTTGTCCTCTGGGATAGACAGTTGTTATATCAAAGGAGTCTAAAGCCCAAAAGTCTGGAAAAGCAATTGGAGTATTACTCCAACTACTATAGGCTCATAAAGGATTTTAATACCAGTGTTATAGAAAGCACACTGTACAGCACAGCATATATGTGTAACTGTTTAGTAAGACATGTTAATACAGTCTAATATTCTCTTCTGAGCTGGAACACCAGTAGGCATCTAGGTGTTTTTTGGATATAAGTTTAAAACTACCCATAATTTCTGCTGTTTGAGTCTTACCAGGCCACTTAAAGAATCAGACTTGTCTTTGCCTCACTGAGTAGAATATACTTGCTGTTTTGCATCCACACTGCTTACACTGAACTTTAGTCAGAGTGGATAATTTACATAAACCAATAAAAAAAGTATTTCCTTTTCTTTGTCAAAGAGATGCACTTTACCCCATCTTTACCCACTTCTACCTTTTCTTCTGACCTTCAGTATGACTGATTTTCTCAGGTATCAGACTGGTGGGCCTTCAAACTGTTTCTAGAACTCTAGGTTTCAGTTGCTTCTATAGTTATCTTGATACAAAATTATTCCTGTGTCTTAGGACTCTGTAGCTCCTCCTGGATGTGCTCATCAGAATTCCAGGTCTCTGATTAAGCAGCAAGCATTTATAATGCTTTTTATAATGATCCTCAATTGCTATATACCAATGTGAAATGCTAACTCCAAAAGGAATTCTATCTCACCTGAGAAAGCAAGACTCTGCATTCTCTAGATATCATTTAGTTCTTTTGCAGAAACATCATATGGGGCGTTGATCATTTGTACATGTATGTGTTTTCTCATAATAGTGGTAATGCTTATTTAAATCTGTATTTCTAATATTCCAGCACAATTTCAAGCACTTAAAAAATGCCTGATAAATGTTTGCTGACTGAACAAAAGGGAGAGGGAGGGAGGGATAGAAGGTGAGGTGAGACAGAAAGAGAGAGAGGCAAGCAGGCAGGCATTAATGACCCTATTAAAATTTTAGTTTCTGGAGGGTTGTTATTGTTTTTCCCACATGCCATCTACTCAATATATAAATTGCTATCTCAACCTAGAAAACTTACGATATAACTGTCTTGTGTGGTAAAATAGACTCTAAAATATTTTGAGGAAAAATTAATGTTTTACATGCATTTCATTCCATAAACTTCACCTAAGTTTTTCTAAAGCAAAGATAACAAAGATGACATCCAAGATTTATATAAATACTGACATAATCCCAATTTTATATTATTTTTATTATATCTAAAAATTCTATAAATTCTGAAATTTAAATAACAAAATAAGTTTTCCTTTCAGCAAAGAAATAAAGACCTGGAAAAATCATTGAGTATTATTTTTTTCTCCCTTTTAATTACTAGGAGAAATTTAGAACACTTGACTCCTTGCTTGAAAATGTTTCTGGGAGCAGAGTTGCTATTTTTGTATAGTAAAGCTCTACAAAATGCATGAACTGCTGTTCTTTCCACACTATTACACTAGACACGCCTGTTATTCTCTGGAAGGCTTGTCACTCTTATAACTATTTAGAAACATTTTGTCTGAGGTCAAAGAAAAAGGTCGCATTTTGATGATTTGTTTTGCTTCTTATGGATGCCTCCTTACTCTTGAAATATGTTCTTTCCAACAATGCCATCATCAAAAGGGGTATTTTCATGGTGACAGTAAGAAAAAAAATGTGTGATGAAATAGCTACTGGATTCATCATCTTTATAAAGACAATGATTATTATTGTGGCATTAATTTTGACCCATTGCATTTTTTTTCTTTTCTTTTTCTTTTCTTTTCTTTTCTTTTTTTTTTTAATTCATGCCCTTGCCAGTAGGCCTTAAATTCAGGCTTCAATTTCTTTTGCATTAACTCTGCTCAAATATAATGATTACCATTTAGTTTGGTGGTTACATAATCCTAGTGAAATTTTAATGTGGACATCTTGCATTAACTTTCTTCCCTTTAACAACAACCAAAAAGGAAAAGGTGGCCCCTAAATAAATGAAACTCAATTTCACGGCACATTATCTCTTTCAATTCTTTCCTCACAGCTTTCATTTTCATTAAAATCACAGACAACCATAAATTAATAATTACTTCAGGTTGACTAAATGCAGGCCATACTATTTAGCTCTTGCTTTCCTACAGTGGCCCTTCTTGTTCATGCTGGAAAAATGTTAATTTAGATAATGTGGCTAGTCCCTTGTCTTATAATTCTGTTTTGCAGTTTCACTGATCTATAATGGTCTGTTCTTATTAGATGGCATTAACTTTATCTTTTGTTCAATCAAGCTTTACACTTTGCTTGGCAGATAACTATTGCAAACTCTCAGTTGAAATGTGTCATTATCTATATATCTTTTATATTCCAATTCTTCTCAAACTGCTTCTATGTTTACTAACTTACTTGTAATTCCATGCATTCATTAATGCCTTGTCCATTAGCTTGAAGTTTGTGTGAGAGACACTTAAAGAATCAAGATAAAGGCACAAAATTCTAACCTTTATGAGAATTTCAAATAAACTATATTATTACAGTTTAAAAAATTGGGGTAGTATTGTTTGATTTACTTAAAGAAGTACTAACTAAAAATCCAATCTCACTGCTTCTGTTGTTCCTATAATATCTGAAAACTCTGATTAGATTAAGACAAGTTATTATATTGTTTACTTAAAACCTTACTTCCTTAGACAGCTTTTAAAGATATGCATCTATTTTTATAGAAGTTCCAGAGGGAAAGCAGTTACACAATCAGACATTTGTACACTGAGAACAATAAAATGTAGGATCTGCCAGCTAAAACAGAAATTAACAGTTTAGTCTCTGGCAAGTTTAGTCTTAAAAATACTTTCACTTTCTTCAGTTTGGATAAAGCCAGTATTTGAACTAAACAAAATTCCCCTAGGACTTAAGAATGCATAGTTAAAGAGAGTTTCATAAAAGTTAAATTTAACAAGTTTAAGTTAGACTATAACAAAAATAATTCTTAAGTTAAAAATATTCTATATTTCTAATATTATTTTAGCTTTCAGAAAATTAAGTAATTTAATAACAGAATTGAGATCTTACCTTTTCCCTTCTATCATGTGGGACAAATGTTCCAGGATATAATGCTGCACCTTTGGATTACTATAAACTAAGTCTGTTCCAATCATCCATAGCATATGTAAATGACAGATTATCCAATTAAAAGATGGCATGTTCTTTTCCCCTCAGTTATTAAGAATAAAATTTTTAAAAAAATAAACTAGGTTCTTTATCAAGGAATATCTCTCCACAACTAATTTGGAGGCTGAACTCATTTAATAATTATATCATTTACTCCATCCAAATTATAGCAATTTAAAAAAAATAGTACGCTGGATTGACTTTATTCACTATTAATTCACATATGTAATTGCCTTAAAATTATCCAATTTGCACTGATGTTATTAAATTGTAAAAAATATGACATTCATCATTTGATTTTCCAAAGACTTTTGATTTAACAATGAAAAATCACATCATGTTTACTAATAATTACATTCTAAAATTTTCCATGTATATTGAAATCATAGTTGCTCTGAACCCCACACTCCAAAAAGTCCCAGAGGAAGCATTTGAAACAAACACAAACAATACAATAGTTTGGAATTGATCTGGGAATCTCATTTCCCTCCTTGTACTAAAGCTAAACTCTGCTCACTATAAATATTATGAAATGATTTTGCACGTATTAACATTTTTGAGTTTCAGCTAAATTATAACTTGCCTAATTATGCAAATTAATTTAAAAGGCATTAATTAACTAACTTGATTTAAAAGGCACTTTACTTTTAAACTTTGCATTCTGAATATTTTTTTAAACTGGAAACAATAGGAAATCTAAATATGTTATGATATTTAGACTTTTAATCTTTTATATTTTCAGTTCATAGAATGTATTAAATATATTGGTTTAATATATGTATTAAATATATTGGTTTAATCAGTAAAGGCAACTAGATTAAAGGAACAATTATTGGAATATTAACAATTTGGATTTTTTGTTTTTCATCTCAGAGTAAAGATTTTTGTGCACATTTTGAATAGACCTGTTCTACAATGCAGATGTATCACATTCTCTAATAACTTGTTTTTGAGTCTATTTTATAGGCATACATATTTTTACATTGTAATATATGTCATCTGTGTAAGTTTTAAAAAGAAGATATATATTTCATGCAACAGGTTTGTTTATTAATTGTCAATATGCAATAAATGTTTATCCAGCAGACTGTTTATCCCAAATCTACCATGTAGCATTCCTTGTTTTTTTTCCAAACTACTCATATACTAAGAATTTCGACTCTCTTTCACAAAATAGAAGTAAATTTATTCCACAGGATTATTCAGAACAAAATATTTTATAGTCTTTATAAGAATAAACCCTCTAAAAATTACTTGCTAATCCCTTCCTTTTACCTTTCAAAACTAACTGCAAAATAGAATTTCGTTTACTGAAATTAACAGCTGAAAGCCAGAAGGAAAAATGCATAACTATATTACTATCCAACTACAGATCATTTAGAAAATAACATATAGTCTTATGGAGGAGTATTTTATATTTTTTCAAGATTATTATCAAGCAGAAAATATGTCATAATTTACAGTTGTAAGAAACATGATGTAGTAGTGCCTGTCAAGCTGTGGTTAATGTTAATAAATTTTAAATGGCTATATTAACATTTGTAAGAACTACAGGAAAGACGCCTTGTGTTTGAGGTTGTCCACAGAGAGCTGAGGAAGGATCTGTCTTGCCCCCTCACTGCAGTGGCCAGTGGCTGTGAGGAGCAGGAGCTGAGCCCTGAAAATCTGAGCTGGGTCCCCAAAACAGACCTGGCCGGTGCCTGCCCCATGGACTAGACTGTACTTAAGAGACCAGGAGAAAATCAGGCATGGAGAGCATTTTACCTATGGGGATACAGGGCAAGGAAGCCCGAGATAGCCCAGTTCTCTCCACCTGCTTTGAGTTTGGCAGGCTGTAAGACCAGCTGGGATGAGTCAGAAATTTGAAGAGTGGGCAGTGTGACAGAGAGCCTGGGGACTGAGCTTGGGAGGCTGGTAAGGGTGGGGTGCATGGGCAGCAAGGGGGTGAGGGAGTGGTTTCTCCCCTCATGTGTGGAACCCCAGGGAGCCTTCTAGGGTACAGTCTCCCAGGATGGCTCCTGCAGCTTGCTGGTCCCTGGAGGTGTGCTGATTTGATTTCTCCAGAATAATCACCACTCAAGGAAGCCCCTGGAGCCTGCCTAGACCTAAGCCCACTTTCAGGAGCCCCAACTTTGGGAATTCCTCTCACAGAACTCTACAAGGACCCCACCCTTAGAGTGGAGAAGACACTTTCCAGCCTACTTTACTTCAAACAGCCATGATGGGAAGCCAAAAATTCCTGAACTCCAACTGGCAGCTTGATGAGCAACACAAAAAGAGGAAGGATTTGACAGCCCATGGCCATTACTTTTGTTCACGGTATATACCTCAAGAAAAAACAAAAAGAGAAAAAAGTAAAAAACAGTTGGGCACAATGAACATATATTCTCATTGACAAATGTTGACCGTTGCAATGGAAACAATTCCTTAATTTTTTCATCAAGAACCCCCTTTCTGCTTATTTCTTCTTTTTTCTTTGTGTATTGAATGGTTCATGGACACTTATATATATACATATTTGTTTCTTTTTTCTCATTTCTAGCATTTTTTTAAAATGTAGTTATTTTTTTCATGGCTCCCTCTTATGTTTTTGATTGATTTTCACTTGTTTATCTCCCTTGATATTCTCTCTCTCTCTCTCTCTCTCTCTCTCTCTCTCTCACTAACAGCCAAATTCCATTGTTCTCTTTCACTCTTTCTTTAATTTTTATTTCCAATTTCTCACTTTTTCTAATTGCAAATACTTTTGCAAATTTACTGTTTTTATTGATGGTGATTGCCAATCATATAATTTCTGTTTATCATGGTGCCAATGAACATTGTAGATGTCATGGTAGGAACTCAGTATTTAGTGTAATGCTGTATATTGTTTGTATTGGTTGTGTTGTGGTTTGGATGTGAGAGGTCCCCCAAAAGCTCATGTATTAGACAATGCAAGAAGGTTTAGAAGACAAATGACTGGTTATGAGAGTCTTAACCCAAACAGTGATTTAATCACCTGATGAGATTGATAATTGAAGGCAGGTGAAGTGTGGCTTTGAGGATATATTTGTATTTGGCAAGTGGAGATCCATCTCTCTCTCTCTCTCCCTCTCTCTCCTTCCCTCCCTCTTTCCCTCCCTCTCTCCCCCCCCTCCCTCTCCCTCTCCTCTTTCTGGTCATCATGTGAGTTACTTCTCTCTACCATACTTTTCTGCCATGATGTTCAGCCTCACTTTGAGCCCAGAGGAATGGAGTCTGCTATCAATGGACTTAGACCTCTGAAACAGTGAGTCTCCAAATGAACTTTTCCTCTTCTGTAACTATGCTGGTCAGGTCTTTTAATCACTGCAGTGAAAAAGCTAACTGAAATAGGTTATTTTTATTATTTGTCTCCCTGCAAACTGTGAGGTACTGGAAAACTTCAGGGATAATAAAAATTCTTTGGGTAGAAACTCTGCTGCTTCAGGTTCATACTGATAGATTGGCATGGCATTCCCTTTCTTCACAGAAATTCTTAACTAGGCTTCTCCAGAAACCTTCACCATGGCTGATTTTAGGACTGTCAGCAAAAGAGTCTCTACAAAAGAGTTCAATGTAGATAAACTTCCTATTTTTGTGTTGCTCTATTTGACTTGGCCGCTAGCCTGGAAGAAATCAGCACTCCAGGTGCTGAACATGCTCTTGCTAGTTTTTCACAAACATTTATCCAACCTAGTAGTTTGTAGAAATGTGTAAATAAGGCCTCTGGCCTTGAGCTGGAGCTTCAAAGATATGTCTATATTTCTAAGATACCAATTGAGTTACCAAAAGTGAAGTTACCAATTGAGTTCCATGGTAACAGCTGTCAGGGGGAGGAAAGAAAGAGAAGAAGCTCTCCCCTTCTCAGGTGTTATACTTGAAGGGTTAACTTGCCCAGAAGAGTGAAAGAAAAAGCTGTTTTCATGTGAACTTCTGCAGACTGTGAACTTCTGAGCCCCTCCCATTACATGCTGGGTATAAAACTCTGAAACTACCTGAACTCAGGGTTCAGAGGATTGATTGATTACAGCAAAAGCTATGCCCTCTGAAACTGGCTGCAGCCAAATAAAACTGTTTCCTCCTATCTTCAGTGCCTTGTCTCATCTGTCCCTACAACAGGATGGGTAGATTCAAAAACAATATGAAAAAGCAAAGGAACAAATCAAACCAAACAAACCAAAATGTCTTACTAACAGACTCCATTGACATCCCAATGGAGGAAATGCCAGAGAAACAACTTAGAAAATTCTTAGTTAAACTGATCTATGAGATAAAAGACAATATAAGGAGTGAAATTGGAAAACACAAGAAATGAAAGATCACTTTAATAAGGAGATATAATTTCTTAATAAAAACAAAGTGGAATTCTTCAAAATGAAAGAATCAATAAAACAAATTAAAAATCCAGTGGAAAATATTACCAATAGACTAGGCCACTTGGAAGGTAGTTTCAGGAAATGAAGACAAAGTTTATAATCTTAAACATGAAGTAATAAAACATAAATAAAACCCAGTTTTAGCAGTAATAATTGTGGCAAAATATGTTTCAAGTAAAAACTGAACAGATTGGGCTTTTCATTTTGCTGGAAATATTTATTTTGAAATATAAAAAAGAATGTGAGAAAGGAACAAAAGACAAATCCAGAACATATAAAATTATTTCCCCCTTCAATTGACATATAAAATAATCAAATAGTAAAGGCATTATGATATCAATAACAGAAAAGCTATTTTGAAATTATATATTTACTCAAACATTTGAATGTCAAAAAAAAAAAAGATACATTCATTCAGAATTGAAAAAATGGTCACAAAAATTACCCTTTGGGTCCAAAAGAAAACTTTAGTAAATTCTTTTTAAAATCAGTTTTCATAGGCTGCACATCAGATAACTAGATAACATAATTAGAGAATAGTAAGGAAGGACAACCTTCTGTCCCTTCTCCCTCACCCAACTCATATTGACCATGCTGCTTTTTTTTTTAATTTATATATACCATGCTGCTTTTTAAGGACTCCTTTCATTAAATTACTGCTGGGTAGTGATGAAGTCAAAACAGAAATTACTAAATACTCTAAGTATATGACAATGAGGTTTGTTTAATTAAAAAAGTCAACCTTTATGATATAGTTAAAATAGTATTGTAATATGTTAAGGTATACATATATTAATTGGAATTAAATGGACTGGAGGTAAACAAGTACCTGTAGGTCCTAAACTTAGAAGGTTAACATAAAGCAAAACTAAATTTTAAAAATTGAGATGGAGACAGAAAATCAGTGCAGAAAATAATAAAGAAATCCATTTCAAGTATATAATCAAAAGCTCATTTTTTGAAGATCAGTAACATACTCAAATATTTGCAAGCCTGATTATGGAATAAATGTAAAAAGCAAAAGATAGTGTTAAAAATAAAAAAGTGTACATAAAAAAGATGTAAAAACTGTAAGATAATTCATTTTCATGCTAGAAATATTAGATTACCTAAATAAAAATTACTGAGTAATAATAATTCAAACAGAGCTCCTCAGGACTAAAGAATTAATCCAAAGAATTGCCATAGAAAGGTGTGATTGAACACCCCCTTAAATAAGTATTCTTTAAGTACTTATTTAAACTTCATTATTGAGGACAGTGAAAATTATTGAATACTTGGCATAAACCAGGCACTATTCAGACACTTTACATAGATAATCTAATTCAACCCTTACAAAAACCCTATAAGACAAGTAGACCATTTCTACCATTGCAGAGCTGGGTGAGTGTGCATACTAAGAACCAAGCATAAGCTGTTCAGCTCCCAAACCCACACAGCCTTTGTGGTGCTCCATTTCCATTTAATAGAAGCACACATCTGCTTCTTTATTGTATGAACTCTAAAGTGAGAATTCCATAATCCTCTTCTTTGGTTGTGACTAAAAAGCAAAGTTCAGTATCATTAGTAAATAAGTGAGCAATTTAAAATTTACAGAATACTCTGTATGATTGAGCAAGGGTTTTAATGATGTAGAGCACACTGCATTTTCTTAGAGAAATATCCAAGTACCTCTTGTGGGTTTATAGTTCCTAGGTGTATTGATACTTTTCTCCTCTCTAGTGTTCAGTCTTCCTAGGGGGCTCCTGATATGTGCTTACTGAATGCCTAAGCTATTGCCTTAAGTCTCTACGTATATTAAACTGCATTGTGATTTTCTCAGCATTTGTCTTGATCCATAGATACTCGATCTACTAATTAACAATATCCCAAAGCATGACAAAAGCCTTCATGCCAAGGATAAAAATACTGTTTACAATTTAAAAAATTAATCTCTTAGGAAGATTCACTATTCTTTAAAGGCATTGTGTGTGTGTGTGTGTGTGTGTGTGAATGTGCACATGCGTATATATTTGACCTAATAGTGTATAAGCCTTAACAAATTGAGTTACTACTAATTTTCTGCTTCTTGAAACAATCCTGTTTATACGTGTTAATGTGTATAAAATACAGCTTTTCATTTTGTTTTCTGTTGATTTTATTTTTCTGAATCCTAAATTCAAGTGCTTTTATATTTTTCCTTGCTTCCTCTGCAGTTGATTTGTGGGTGATTACATGTGTTTTAAGAATTTCAATAATATTGAAGGCATGTGCAGATGCCTACCACATTGAGGTATCTTGACCCTGCCTAGATCTTCAGCTAAATCCAAGAGAATTGCCATTATTTTCACAGATAAATCCACATCCATCTTCATCTCAAACTGAATGTACCCAACAGTAAAAATATCATCTTCTAACAACCAATTATTTTGTTTTCTCTTTTTGTCTCCACAGCACTTCTGTTTTGTCAATTACAACATGAATTTTATTATTTAATGAATGTCTTCCTCTCCACATTTTATAAAATATACTTAACAAGTTTTAAAATCTCATAAATTCTTTCTCCCCCAATATTGCTCACATTAGTCTATCCTTTAATATCCTCTTGCCTGAACTTAGAATAGTGTTAACATAGATTTTTCCTTCAGTCTCTTTTACTTCCCTATTATCTGACCTAAGGCATTATGATTCACCTTGATAAAGCATGACTTCCTTCTTATTCTCAGTATACATCAGTGGTTATCAATTGCCTAATGAATAATAAACACCATTCCTCAGCCTAGGCTTCTCTCCTTATACATTACCACTCTACCAAGGATGCTCTATAACTTAGCACTGGTAGTTTCTTGAACAAATCATTAACATTTCAACTGTTGGGTTCAAGTTTTTCCTCAATTTTCTAAATATAATGCTGTCTCCTCTGCTTTCTAAAGAAATTCTACCTACATGAAATCCACCACTTCCACAAGCTACTTGTAATCAAACAAGAAGATGTATTTTCTTCTTAATACTGTGCCATTTTCTTCGCAAATGTTATGGAGAGTATTTGAAAATATTGTTGGAAACTGCAAATTGTTTTTTTCATTCTTCAAAGAGAAATTTGAATATTTAATTAATTGGAAAAAAATATTACTTTCTGAGTCTTTACCTTCATTTGTATCTTGGGGAAAATATTACTTACTTCATATGATATAGAATAAAAATTTTGAAGTACAGAAAATAAGTCCAGGCATGTAGGAAGTTTTTAATAAATATTTAGTTTCCTTACATAGTTACTGGTGTTTAAATTACCTTCCTAATTATTTTGTATACCTAAAAATTATAACTTTCTTGAACAAAAAGATTCTAATTTAGATAGTCCTATATATCTCTCATCTTAGTAGTCCTTTTATAGGTCATTATATAGAGTAGACATTTAATAATATTTATCTAATTAAATCCCTTGTTTGCTAATCTGAAAAAGAACTTACGTTATAAATTTAGATGATTATTTAAACATATGTCAAGTTTTTTTTCACCAAAACCTTATTGAACATAATTCAGTCCTCTGGTTGGGCTAGTATTAATGATGTGAGAGGATGTGAATGCCTGACCTGTAAATTCTAAGGTTAATATTGTACATGAGAACTACAGTTCATGGAAAAATGCATGATTTTTCTTAAAAACAATTCCAGGAAATATATTGCTGTATAGATTGGGTTATATCCATCTAGCATAGTATTGAATGTCTGCTATATCCATTGCTTTGTCCAAATTTAGATTATGAGTAATAGAGTCATACAAAGTTTACTAACAGGAAAAAGTAATTGTTTTGACAATGTTCCTCCTCATTGTACCAAAATATTTCACACATAGTTACAAAGTATATTTGAATAAAGAAAGGTTCATTTTGAAAGAATCCTTCAAATGCTGAAATACACAAAAAGGATTTTACAATAGTGCTTTATATGTGGTATACTTTGCATTATTCCACACTTTTATTGTCTACATTATGTGATACTATGCACTTTTCTTGTTGTGTAGTATAATGATATTTTAAAGAAATATTAGGAGGTGGCATGAGTATGAAATACAGTACACACTAATGCCTAAATATTAGGCAAATCCCTGGTTACACATGCACAAGGAAATTCAAACAGTGTAGTATACACTTCAAAACTAGACTGACTTTGGAAGCACTGGCACAGAAGGCAAATCAAAAAGTTTGATATGAGCAGACACATGTGAATTGCTTTCTGAAATAATCAAGAAAAAACAAAACACAATAATCTTCAAAGAATTTTAACAAAAATCAGTTTTACACATAACATTCAAAAAGTCCAGGATATAATCCAGAATCATTTGATATATAGCTGGGAAAATCTAGTCAATTCTAAAGGAGCAATAATTTAAAATGCAAACCTCAAGATGATTCAAATGTTGAAATTATAAAGCAAATACAAGCAGTTTATCACCATGCCCCATGAACTAAAGTTGATCGCTTTCAAAATTATGTAAGTAATAAAAATAAAAGCAGCAGAGAAATATGAGATATATAATAAAATCAGGTGTCAAACAGAAATTTTAGAAATGAAAAATTCAATATCTGAAATAAAACAGTCACTACCCAAGCTCAATAGCAGACATGGGAAAGAAAGAGGAAAAATGTGGTAAACCTAAATACAAATCAGTAGAAATTTTGTAATCTTAAGAAAATATTTCAGTTGAATTATGATTCAAGCATTGCCTCAGCACACAATAAACTATATGAGCTTCCAGATATTTTCTATGACTTCATTTTATTTTATTTCTGGATAGTATCAATCACCATCTGAGTTCTTTTCTCTTATGTAATAACGTGATTTTTCCAAGCATGTATTTATAGGTTTATTTTATTAATTTAAAAATATTAAATAAAAAAATGAGTTACTATTTTTTAAGGTTTTACATCCTAGATTAACTTATTGGCTTGCTATGATCTCAAATACTAATGTGACTGATAATATCTGAAATTAAATAGTTTGACTTTTTATTAATAATGATTCATTTTCAAAATTAAAATGCAATGCTTACTTTCAATATTAAAATATAAAACAAACATTCTAAAAATAAGTAGTACAACATTTAACACTGAAAAGAATGAGCAACATATTTCCATTTGCCATTTCTTCAAAGTATAATGGACAAAAGCTCATATTTAAATTAGTTCTCCAGCAAATGTAAGAAAACTAATATCACTAAGTGAGACAGAAAGTTAACAACAGAAAACATAAGCAGTTTATTCCATCTCTTTCTTGAATGTTAAAAAGTTCTGCATTTAACTATCATTTCAATTTTATATTAAATTTTAAATTTAATTAAGACAGTGACTTAAACTCTATATTACTATTTGCTAATTAACTTTATTTTTTTTTTTTTTTTGGTCCATTTTGTTCTTTCAAAGAGACAAACATCTATTTCTTCACCTGCATAATCAGCTTTAACTAATGAAGTATTTTCAAATACTATTTTGTTTTGTTTTGTTTTTTTAGTGCTGTATTTTGACCCCAGAGGCTGCTAGACAAGTGTTCTATCATTGATATCTCCAAACTTATACTCACTTCTTTATCTACTACTTGCGAAAGTATACGTGAATCTAAATCTATTAGCATAGTCATATTTTACAAATAACCTTAAATCTTCCTGGTGTAGAAAATTATTACTTAAAGCTTGGGTATTTTTTCTTATTAGCAGTAATAAAGTAATAATAAGCCACTCCATATAAAAGCATAATATAAACAAATTGAGATATCAGTTTTACCCTAATAAATCACTATGCATTCCCCATTTAAGAAGTGCAAGTATAAGTAGAGGGAAGAGACTTGCAGGTTAAAAAGTTATTCTCTCTACAATAAAAACTACAGAACACTAAATAAAGAAATTGAAGTAGACCTTAGAAGATGGAAAGATCTCCCATGTTTTTGGATAGTCAGAATTAATATTGTCAAAATGGCCATACTACGAAAAGTGTTATGCAGATTTAATGAAAATCCTGTTAAAATCCCAATGACATCTTTCATAGAACTAGATAAAGCAGTCATGAAATTCATTTGAAAAAAATAAGAGACCCAGAAGAGCCAAAGCAATCCTTAGCAAGAAGAGTGAAGCAGGAGGCATTACAATAGCAGACCTTAAACTATACTACAGAGCTCTAGCCTGGTATTGGCACCAAAATAGACATGTAGACCCAATTGTACAGAATTAAAAAAAAAAAAAAAGAGACAAACCCACATAAATACAGTTATCTCATACTAGACAAAGTTTCCATACACATACATTAGAGAAAAGATAGACTCTTCAACAACTGGTGCTAGGAAAACTGGAAATCCATATGTAACAAAATGAAATTAAACCCCTATCTCTCACCATACACAAAACTCAACTCAAAGTGGATCAAAGACTTAGGCACTAGAACAGACTGCCTAATAGAAGAAAAATTATGCCCAAATATTCATCATGTGGGCTTAGGACTTGACTTCCTAAACAAGACTCCTAACATGCAAGAAGTAAAATCAAGAATCAATAAATGGAATGGATTCAAACGAAAAAGTTTCTTCTCAGCAAAGGAAACAATAATGCAAAGAGAGAGCCTACAGAATAGCAGAAAATCTTTGCCACATGCACCTCAGATGGAGCACGAATCTCCAGGATATATACAGAACTCAAAACTTAACACCAAAGTCATTATTCACATAAATTATAATGAATGGAGATGAACCATGAGCTGATCCAGATGTTGGACTTAGTAGTCAAGATTTTTAAATACACAATTTTATGCTAAAAAATGTAAAGGAATATAAGTTGATAATGAAAGGAGGAGTAGGAAATATCAATAGAGAAACACAAATTATATAAAAGAAATGAGTAAATCCTAAAACAGGAAAATATAATACTAATTTAAAAAAAATTGAATAATGATATTAATAAGAGTCTTAGAAACCTTTATATATATAATATACCCAGAGACTGATGAAAAATGTTGCAACCTCTTACCATCTTTCTGGGGATAAGGGAATTTAGTCATATTTGAGTATTGACATGGATTTTAATCATTTAGTTGCTCTTTCTCCTTCTACTTTTTATTATCATCATTATATTTAACAATCATGATCTGTCTGAAAAAAAAAATAGAAAATGCATTGATTTCTGATCCAAAAGAAGTTTGCACATATGATTATAAAGGGAGAAATCTTAATTTATAGGAGTAATATTATTAAATATCTGTACATACTAAATGTTATTTTATTAGTTTTTAATATTAATTAGAAATTTGACTTACTATAAAATAATTTGTCAAAAAGATATAACCAAAAAATCCTGAAAACCTTAATGGACAATTAAGATTTTATGATAAATGGTATTTTATTATTAATAATATTTAAAGTAATCTTTCATTTAAAGATTTATTCCTATTAATCCATAATATAATTTCTTTTAATCTTTTACTGAATACCTATAAAAGCAAAGAAAGGAAAACATGTAACAAACCAAAAAGTGTCAATCAACCTATCCCAAAACATCTAAGAAAGTATCATTATCCACAAGATTTTTCTAATAGTGTTTATTATCTGTGCTCTGGAAAAGAAAGAAATGAATCTTGATGTCCTGGGAAAAAGGAGAAAACAAACTGGAGTAAACATCATAATTACCAACAAAATACAAATAACTATTCACTGAAGTTCAGGAATAATACAAGGGCAGTCATTATCAATATTTTTATCATTTTGAAAGTGTGAGATGAAAGAGACCCTTATTTTCATATACATAAGCATATGTAGAGATCTCTGTATTGGAAATATTTTTATATTTGTAAATCTAATTTATTCATTTTAGCATCTACATAGATGACCAGATTATTTAAAGTAGTTACCACTTCTACTTACAGATATTTAATGTTTTACCAAGCACACATGCATAATACATATACATGCAGAACATATATACACAGAACATGTGTGTGTGTGTGTGTATGCATGTATTTTCTATAAAAATACTTTATGGTTTTATAGATTTGGGATTTTAATACAGTTCGTAAGTACATGTTACATATTTAAATATGCTACAAATTTGCTTCTGTATACATATAAAGTGTATGTTTATAGTATTTAATTTGTATAGAATTTAATTATATATTTTTGACTATAGAAATTCATAATATCAATGAGTGATAAAGATTTAGAATAATGCTTACTCATACAGTAATTTTTACCCATTTATGGCACTACTTAACCTATGAAAACAAAAATTAATCTCCTTGAAAGATGACAGCAAGATTAAGTTATAAAAATTCTAATCTCTTATGCAGTATATTTTATTGATTTCAAGGGATTTTCAAAATACACTACAGTGTTTTCTAAGAAAGAATTTAAGATGAATGGAATTATAATTGATAACCAAAAAAACTGCTGTAAATTACTGATTTTCTTTTTTTTTAATTTTTTATTGTTGGTTGTTCAAAACATTACAGATTTCTTGATATATCATATTTCACACTTTGATTCAAGTGGGTTATGAACTCCCATTTTTACCCCATATACAGATTGCAGAATTACATCAGTTACACATCCATTGATTTACATATTGCCATACTAGTGTCTGTTGTGTTCTGCTGCCTTTCCTATCCTCTACTATCCCCCCTCCCCTCCCCTCCCCTCCCCTCTTCTCTCTCTACCCCCTCTACTGTCATTCATTTCTCCCCCTTGTATTATTTTTCCCTTTCCCCTCACTTCCTCTTGTATGTACTTTTGTATAACCCTGAGGGTCTCCTTCCATTTCCATGCAATTTCCCCTTCTCTCTCCCTTTCCCTTCCACCTATCATCCCTGTTTAATGTTAATCTTCTTCTCATGCTCTTCGTCCCTACTCTGTTCTTAGTTACTCTCCTTATATCAAAGAAGACATTTGGCATTTGTTTTTTAGGGATTGGCTAGCTTCACTTAGCATAATCTGCTCTAATGCCATCCATTTCCCTGCAAATTCTATGATTTGGTCATTTTTTAATGCAGAGTAATACTCCATTGTGTATAAATGCCACATTTTTTTTATCCATTCGTCTATTGAAGGGCATCTAGGTTGGTTCCACAGTCTTGCTATTGTGAATTGTGCTGCTATGAACATTGATGTAGCAGTGTCCCTGTAGCATGCTATTTTTAGGTCTTTAGGGAATAGACCTAGAAGGGGAATAGCTGGGTCAAATGGTGGCTCCATTCCCAGCTTTCCAAGAAATCTCCATACTGCTTTCCAAATTGGCTGCACCAATTTGCAGTCCCACCAGCAATGTACAAGTGTACCCTTTTCCCCACATCCTCGCCAGCACTTGTTGTTGTTTGACTTCATAATGTCTGCCAATCTTACTGGAGTGAGATGGTATCTTAGGGTGGTTTTGATTTGCATTTCTATGACAGGTAGAGATGGTGAGCATTTTTTCATGTACTTGTTGATTGACTGTATGTCCTCCTCTGAGAAGTGTCTGTTCAGGTCCTTGGCCCATTTGTTGATTGGGTTGTTTGTTTTCTTATTGTCTAATTTTTTGAGTTCTTTGTATACTCTGGATATTAGGGCTCTATCTGAAGTGTGAGGAGTGAAGATTTGTTCCCAGGGTGTAGGCTCCCTATTTACCTCTCTTATTGTTTCTTTTGCTGAGAAAAAACTTTTTAGTTTGAGTAAGTCCCATTTGTTGATTCTAGTTATTAACTTTTGTGCTATGGGTGTCCTATTGAGGAATTTGGAGCCCGACCCCACCGTATGTAGATCGTAGCCAACTTTTTCTTCTATCAGACGGCGTGTCTCTGATTTGATATCAAGCTCCTTGATCCATTTTAAATTAACTTTTGTGCATGGCGAGAGAAAGGGATTCAGTTTCATTTTGTTGCATATGGATTTCCAGTTTTCCCAGCACCATTTGTTGAAGATGCTATCCTTCCTCCATTGCATGCTTTTAGCCCCTTTATCAAATATAAGATAGTTGTAGTTTTGTGCATTGGTTTCTGTGTCCTCTATTCTGTACCATTGGTCCACCCGCCTGTTTTGGTACCAGTACCATGCTGTTTTTGTTACTATTGCTCTGTAGTATAGTTTGAAGTCTGGTATCGCTATACTGCCTGAATCACACTTCCTGCTTAGCATTGTTTTTGCTATTCTGGGTCTTTTATTTTTCCATATGAATTTCATGATTGCTTTCTCTGTTTCTACAAGAAATGCCGTTGGGATTTTGATTGGCATTGCATTAAACCTATAGAGAAATTTTGGTAATATTGCCATTTTGATGATGTTAGTTCTGCCTATCCATGAACAGGGTATATTTTTCCATCTTCTAAGATCTTCTTCTATTTCTCTCTTTAGGGTTCTGTAGTTTTCATTGTATAAGTCTTTCACCTCTTTTGTTAGGTTGATTCCCAAGTATTTTATTTTTCTTGAAGATATTGTGAATGGAGTGGTTGTCCTCATTTCCATTTCAGAGGATTTGTCGCTGATATACAGGAATGCCTTTGATTTATGCGTGTTGATTTTATATCCTGCCACTTTGCTGAATTCATTTATTAGCTCTAATAGTTTCTTTGTAGACCCTTTTGGGTCTGCTAGGTATAGAATCATGTCATCAGCAAATAGTGATAATTTAAGTTCTTCTTTCCCTATTTTTATGCCTTTAATTTCTTTCGTCTGTCTAATTGCTCTGGCCAGTGTTTCGAGAACTATGTTGAACAGAAGTGGAGAGAGAGGGCATCCCTGTCTTGTTCCAGATTTTAGAGGGAATGCCTTCCATTTTTCCCCATTCAGAATGATGCTAGCCTGAGGCTTAGCATAAATTGCTTTTACAATATTGAGGTATGTTCCTGTTATCCCTAGTTTTTCTAGAGTTTTGAACATAAAGGGATGCTGTACTTTGTCGAATGCTTTTTCCGCATCTATTGAGATGATCATATGGTTCTTATTTTTAAGTCTATTGATGTGGTGAATAACATTTATTGATTTCCGTATATTGAACCAGCCTTGCATCCCAGGGATGAATCCTACTTGATCATGGTGCACAATTTTTTTGATATGTTTTTGTATCCGATTCGCCAGAATTTTATTGAGGATTTTTGCATCTAGGTTCATTAGAGATATTGGTGTGTAGTTTTCTTTCTTTGAAGTGTCTTTGTCTGGTTTAGGTATCAGGGTGATGTTGGCCTCATAGAATGAATTTGGAAGTTCTCCCTCTTTTTCTATTTCCTGAAGTAGCTTGAAAAGTATTGGTATTAGTTCCTCTTTAAAGGTTTTGTAAAACTCTGCTGTATACCCATCCGGTCCTGGGCTTTTCTTAGTTGGTAGTCTTTTGATGGTTTCTTCTATTTCCTCAATTGATATTGGTCTGTTTAGGTTGTCTATATCCTCCTGACTCAATCTGGGCAGATCATATGACTTAAGAAATTTATCGATGCCTTCACTATCTTCTAATTTATTGGAGTATAAGGATTCAAAATAATTTTTGATTATCTTCTGTATTTCTGAAGTCTCTGTTGTGATGTTGCCTTTTTCATCCCTTATGCTAGTAATTTGAGTTCTCTCTATTCTTCTCTTCACTAGCATAGCTAAGGGTCTGTCGATTTTGTTTATTTTTTCAAAGAACCAACTTTTAGTTTTGTCAATTTTTTCAATTGTTTCTTTTGTTTCGATTTCATTAATTTCAGCTCTGATTTTCATTATTTCTTGCCGTCTACTTCTTTTGCTGTTGTTTTGCTCTTCTTTTTCTAGGATTTTGAGATGAAGTATGAGATCATTTATTTGTTGGTTTTTTCTTTTTTTAAGGAATGAACTCCAAGCAATAAATTTTCCTCTTAGAACTGCTTTCAATGTGTCCCATAGATTCCGATATGTTGTGTCTGTGTTTTCATTTATCTCTAAGAATTTTTTAATTTCCTCCTTGATGTCTTCTATAACCCATTGATCATTCAGTAACCTATTGTTCATTCTCCAAGTGATGTATGCTTTTTCCTTCCTTCTTTTATCGTTGATTTTCAGTTTCATTCCATTATGATCAGATAAGATGCATGGTATTATCTCTACTCCTTTATATTGTCTAAGAGTTGCCCTGTGACATAATATATGATCTATTTTTGAGAAGGATCCATGTGCTGCTGAGAAAAAAGTGTAACTGCTTGATGTTTGGTAGTATATTCTATATATGTCAATTAAGTCTAGGTTATTAATTGTGTTATTGAGTTGTATAGTTTCCTTATTCAACTTTTGTTTGGAAGATCTGTCCAGTGGTGAGAGAGGTGTGTTGAAGTCTCCCATGATTATTGTATGGTGGTCTATTAGACTCTTGAACTTGAGAAGAGTTTGTTTGATGAACATAGCTGCACCATTGTTTGGGGCATATATATTTATGATTGTTATATCTTGTTGGTGTATGGTTCCCTTAAGCAGTATGTAGTGTCACTCTTTATCCCTTTTGATTAACTTTGGCTTGAAATCTATTTTATTTGATATGAGTATGGACACTCCTGCTTGTTTCCGTAGTCCATATGAGTGATATGATTTTTCCCAATGTTTCACCTTCAGTCTATGTATGTCTTTTCCTATCAAATGCGTCTCCTGTAGGCAGAATATTGTTGGGTCTTGTTTTGTGATCCATTCTACTAGCCTGTGTCTCTTAATTGGTGAGTTTAAGCCATTAACATTTAGGGTTATTATTGAGATATGGGTTGTTCTTCCAGCCATATTTGTTTATTTCTGTTACTAAACATGGTTTGTTTTCCTCTTTGATTATTCCCCCCCCCCTTTACTGTCCTACCTCCCACTGTTGGTTTTCATTGTTATTTTCCATTTCCTCTTCCTGTAATGTTTTGCCGAGGATGTTTTGAAGAGATGGTTTTCTAGCTGCAAATTCTTTAAACTTTTGTTTATCGTGGAAGGTTTTAATTTCATCTTCCATCCTGAAGCTTAATTTCGCTGGATACACAATTCTTGGTTGGAACCCATTTTCTTTCAGTGTTTGAAATATGTTATTCCAGGATCTTCTAGCTTTCAGAGTCTGTGTTGAAAGATCAGCTGTTATCCTGATTGGTTTACCCCTACATGTAATCTGCTTCCTTTCTCTTGTAGCTTTTAAAATTCTCTCCTTATTCTGTATGTTGGGCATCTTCATTATAATGTGTCTAGGTGTGGATCTCTTATGATTTTGCACATTCGGCGTCCTGTAGGCTTCTAGGATTTGGGATTCTGTCTCATTCTTCAAGTCTGGGAAGTTTTCTCGTATTATTTCATTGAATAGACTGCTCATTCCTTTGGTTTGGAGTTCTGTACCTTCCTGTATCCCAATGACTCTTAAGTTTGGTCTCTTAATGTTATCCCATATTTCTTGGATGTTCTGCTCATGGTTTCTTAACAGTCTTGCTGAGCTGTCTATGTTCTTTTCCAGTTGAAATACTTTGTCTTCATTGTCTGATGTTCTATCTTCTAAGTGTTCTACTCTGCTGGTAGTATTCTCCATTGAGTTTTTAAGTTGGTTTATTGCTTCCTGCATTTCTAGGATTTCTAGGATATCTCCCTGTATAGTTGATCCTTTGCTTCCTGGATTTGTTTGTGTAATTCATTGTCAAAGTGATCTTTCATTGTCTGATTTTGCTGTCTAATGTCTTCCTTGAGACTCCAGATCATCTGAAGCATGTATATCCTGAATTCTTTATCTGACATTCCATCTGCTGCAGCTGTTACCTCTTCTAAAGTTGCGTTGACCTGCATTGCTTGTGGTCCTTTCTTTCCTTGTCTTTTCATACTGCTTGCGTTTCTTTCTGCTTGGTGAAACTGTTGTGTTTTTGAAATGTTTTTTTCCCCTATATATTTATATTGCTCTTGTATAGTTGAAAAGTCTCCCTTGCAGGGTCAGGTGGCAGTCTGCCTACCTTGCAGGTGCGGGCGGCGGCTCTGTTCTCTCCTTACTCCAATTGGGGTGTCGTGACTACCACGCCGGCAGGCCACTGGGCCTGATCCGCCGGTCGGTTGCAGGTCTGCCTACCCTGCAGGGGCGGGCGGCTGCTCTGCTCTGCCCCTACTCCAAATGGGGTGACGTGTCTGTCGCACCGGCAGGCCACTGGGCCTGTCCCGCTGGTCGGTCGCAGGTCTGCCCACCTTTCGGGCACGGGTGGTGGCTCTGCTCTGCCCCTACTCCAATTGGGGTGTCGTGCCTACCACACCGGCAGGTCGCTGGGCCTGTTCCTGGCACGGGCGGCGACTCTGCTCTGCCCCTACTCCAATTGGGGTGACGTGTGTACCACGCTGCCAGGCTCCTGGGCCTGATCCGCCAGTCTGTCGCAGGTCTGCCTACCTTGCAGGCGCGGGCGGCGGCTCTGCCCTGCCCCTCCTACCACGCCCGTGTACCACTGGGTCGCGGGTCTGCCCACCTTTTGGGCACGGGTCGCGGCTCCGGTCCGCCCCCTCTCCAATTGGGGTCACGCGATCACCACGCCGGCGAGCTGCCGGGCCTGCTTCGGGCGCGGGCGGCGGCCCGGCTCCTCCCCTCTGGCTCAACGAGAAATGGAGAGAGACTCGGGTGTCTGTGCCTCACCCTCCCTACCAGGAGACCAATTGTTTCTGTCGCCGCTGGTATTGATGAAGTTCTCTCCTCCGCCGCTTTCTGATGACATCAGATCTCTGCCATGTTGGTATCCTATGCGAATGGCAGCATTTCGTTCCCTTTGCCGGGTAACCAAAGCAACGGGTGAGTCCTGACCGGCCCTCAGCAGGACCCGGACCGAGAAGCAGTTTCCGCGGGCTCCTTAGCCCTGGGCCAGAGCAGTTCCGGGAGCCGGAACTCGGCCGCTCTGTGCTCGGTGTATGCTCTGATAAGAGCAGGCTCCAAGAAGCAGTTTCCGCGGGCTCCTTAGCCCTGGGCCAGTTCAGTTCCCGGAGCCGGAACTGCTCGGTGTATGCTCTGATAAGAGCAGGCTCCAAGAAGCAGTTTCCGCGGGCTCCTTAGCCCTGGGCCAGTTCAGTTCCGGGAGCCGGAACTGCTCGGTGTATGCTCTGATAAGAGCAGGCTCCAAGAAGCACTCAGGCACTGAGCCTGAGTAATCTGTCTGCAAGCCGCAGGCGAATGGCAGCGTGAAATTCCCTGTTCTATGGCTGAATGAGCTGCGGTCAGTCGAAAACAGGGATGGTGACGTCAGCTCTCCAAGATGGTGGCCGCTGGCCTCCTCTGTGGTCTGACCGGTGTGGAGAACTGAAATGGACCGCTTCCTTCCCCCGTCTCGAACCCAGAATTCAGCCTAAATTACTGATTTTCATGAATGTCATTTCAACAACTGACATAACTAATATTCTTCCCTCAGACAAAAGCGCTCGTGTTTTTCCAGGCAGAACAAGCCCACCAAGTCACACACTCCTCCTCTCAGATGCTTTCTACTTACATAGAAACTGAACCTAGAGTCAATGTAAATAAAGAAGGCTACATTTAATAGGGACTGTAGAGACTAACAGTATAATGGTCTCTCAATCTGAGTTATCATCTGGACACAAAGAATTAATCACTGGAAAATGAAGAGAAATCAAGACACATAGCTATAGATGAAGAAAGAAAAAGTAGCCCTAACCCTAAAACAGTGGAGGACTAATGGAACTAGTGGTTTCTGAAAGAATCATTACTACTTTCTCATTTCAGTCACATGAGCTGCAGACACTGTTAAGAAGTTCATGAATAATGTTCCAAACTATATTGTGCTTGGCTAATATGTCAGTCTTTCTTCTCCTTGTAGCCTAATTTGAAACCTCCATTTATCAAGGTTGTAAAGCAATATAGTGAATAAGTTCAGAAATATGTAAAGATTTCATGATAAAAATATACTATTAGTGATTAAAGAGTTTCTGGAACAATTGAAATGTAATCATGGTGATGAGAGTGTTACTCTGGGGAAGAATAATTGGAAAGTGATTTTAACTAAAAAGCTTAACCCTAATAAATTGAGTTATATTCCCTGATGAAGGTGACAATAGAAGGCTGACAACTTGTATGACATATATAAAATGAAATGCAATGTTAGACTTTCTCTAATATTTTCTAGGGGATGAATTATATATAGTATATATAGTACAGATAGCAGCTTGTGGATACCATATCTTAAGACAAATTAAATCTTATGTCATTGTACAGAACAGATTGAAGAGGCAAGAAACTAACAATTAGTGTTTAATACCAAACTATTTTAATCAATATAACTTTAGCATATATTTTAATAACAGCAGAACTAGTTATATGTCAGGCCCCATGACTGTTCTCTAATCTATCTTTTTATGTATTCTTTTAAAATTCAATCACTTCCCAAAGACCCATCTCTGAATATTGCTGCCTTGGGACCAAACCTTCAACATATAAATCTTTGGGGGTACATTCCAGATTCAAATCATAACTACCCTTGTACTAAATAACTCTGTGACTTTAGGCAAATTACTCAAACTCTCTAGTTCTCTTTATTTTTTATACTATTCAAATAAGGTAATAATGTACTACGTGCCGTACAGTGTTGCTATGAAGATTAGGTGATGAATAAAACATGCTTTAAGCAGTGTTTAGCAAATGATCAACTAAAAAAAAATGAATGATAAACCTATACTTCAAGAACTGCTTTATACTTCATAAAACTTTATATGTTTAAACTTTACTATACTTAAGTTTACTTTTAGAAAAAATCTATATTTAGACCAAAAAAAGGCTTTTAAGATTTTTAAAAATTATATTATGAAATACCAAGAATAGGGTATATAGCTGTATATTATATTGTTATTATTTTATTATTAAAATCTATTACTTTATCATTGAAATCAAGTCTATCATTTTTTTTTTTGGCAAGAAGCCCCTATAAATATTAGTTTGTTCTTTTCTCATTAAAGGCTTTTCAAAAAATGATAATCTTTAGTTTTATTGTGGTATCCTGTCTTTTGAACAAACACTTTATCTTTGCTCTAGCCCAGTGTACATTAACACATCAATAGAATTGTTTGATTTACTTTCCATCCTAATATGATTAATGGACTACTGTTGATATATTTTTCTCGTGTTGTAACTAACTATTCTGCTTGCCAATTGGACTGACTCTGTTTGAAGTCTACATAGCCTCCATCTGCTGGAACATTTTGTACCCATGTCCCAGCTGTACTAATTCTATTAATTGCATAGTATTCATTGAGCTTTATTACTCAGAATTAATCCTATGTGTTAAAGAAACCTGAACTGTGTATGAACAAAATTGCTCCAGATTTAATATTTTATTACTGACAGTTAAATTTTAAAATAAAACATTTGTGCTTTTAGTCTCCTTTGAATTATAGCCCTTAAATGAATTAATAAAGTATTTTGATCCAGTTGGCTTGCCAGAGATTAGCCTTTTTGTGTGAGAAAAAATATAGCATTTTTTTTCTCTTTATAAACAGTACATAAATGACTATTTTGAAGTTGATTGTAGTGATTTTGACAAAAACATGGTCCAGAATGTATCAATAAGGACGTTAGTTTGATATCTGCCTCTCACCAAATTTAACAGCATTGGATATGTCATTTCAAGACTAGGAAACAGGACCTCTCTGAGTCTCAATTTCTTACTTTGTAAATTTTAAGATTAGCATTTTCAAAATCTCTCACATAGGACACCTTAAATATAAATAAATCAACATGTGACAAATCCTTGCAGTTTCTGAAACTGTTTATGTATTGAGTAAATAAATTATATGAGATAGCCAGTCCCTTTTTTTTTTTTTTCATTGCTTTATGGTTCTGCTGTATATTTCACATCTTATAGTAAGGATATGTTGGTATCTTTTTCCTATCTATATACTTTCTCTCTTACCTCCCCAACAACCTTGTTTTCTAGAACTCTTTTTTTGAAGCCATTTTAAGCTTTAGAATCACATATCTTCAGAGCATAATGAATACTAAAGGGAAATTTTGACTTGAATAGATACCATGTAGCATATTTCTAATCCACTTAAATGAAGTTCTCCCTTAATCTACTAGAAATAAATAATTTCTTGAAATTTCTTAATCTACTAGAAATAAATAATATCTTGGAGCTTTGACATTTGAAGTCAGACCTGGGTTTGAATGTTGGATCTATTAAATAACTGAAGCACTTAGAAGCTGTGGCATGGGACTGAGTACCGATGCATGTTTCTAACAGTTCTGGGAACTTAATGCAAGCACAGAAATTTGCCTCACTTAACTTCAGCAAAGTGTTAACTGATCCTAGTTAATTAAACGCATCTGCACTTCACATAATTCACAAAAACATGGATTTAAAAAATGGGGAGTATAAAGAAGACTAAAAAGGAGACAAAGCAAGTACACTTAAATTCCATGCTGGAACTGCTCTAATAAATATGGCATCTCAATACCACCCTGTTCTTGCATCTCACGGTAAAGACTCAGATTCATAGGAGATGAAATTTGCAGATTGAGCCTAACTCTCATAAGAAACCATGTGTGCAAGGAGGGTGATAGTGAAGATCTGATTAATTGAGATTTCGTGATGAGGGTAGCCATTGTCTTTTACCAGGACTGCACACAACCAGGGACAGCTTCAAATGGAGACTGATTTTGCTAAATTTGTTCAGACTCCCAGTTTTCCTTTTAAAATGACATTCCCTTCTGTCTCTGCCATGTTGATTCACTTATGAAAAAGTCGATATTTTTTAATTATTTGGTAATATCACTGATACAAACTTTACAAAGCATTTGAGGTAATGAAAGTCGATTACAATGCCATGGAGCAAACAAATACATTATAAGTATTAAACTTATGTTTCTTAAATATCCTTTGGCCTCTCTCACCTCTGGAATTTCTCACTGGCCAATAGATCCCTCATCTGTTTCCAACTCTCTCCCGTTTTTCCTGTTTCTTTCTCTTCTATTTGTTGTGCACATGAAGCTCCTCTTCACTTCTTCTGAATTATTCTCTTTGCCTAGCTTTAATTCATTTGAGATTATTAGTCATTTTCATAATGAAACACATTTAGTTTCTGCATTGATTTAAGGAAGAGAATTTTCCACTTGACAAAAATTCTGAAAATACCACTTAAAATGATCTCTTTTTCTTCTCACCATGGACAAATATCACATCTTCAAATTATCCCTTGGACCTGAGGAGATGCACAAAATATTTCTTAATATGCACTTTTTAGAACAGGTTCAAGTACTAATCCAGAAACTTGCGGGTAGTGAAACATGGAAACTTTCCCATGTGAGGGATCCAGATCTCAGAATTTCTTCTACCCTCATACAGAATATGCCATGTTGCCATTGTTACAAGCATATCTCACATAATATCCTTGCAGTTTAATACCATCTAATTGTTGAACTTATGCTCATTAAGACTTATGTCATTGGATTTCTTGTGAAGTGATTGGCTTCTTATTCCTAATTGACAAAAAATGAAACAGAGAAAGTATATCTTGAATGAGGGCAGGGAGCAATCCCAGATTACTTTTACAGGAAACAAACATTGTGAGCCATCTCTATTAGAAACAGAAGAAAGATTTTAAAAATCCATAAAATCACAGAAGAAGCAATAGAATAAAATTAGATGGGAAGATGATTTGTGCCGCTAAGACTTTGAAAGTAAAACAGAAGCCAAAACAATATAAACCCAAGCCTTAGAACTATTTTACTGTATTTGTTAGAAATGCAATAGATGAGGACATACGTAAAATATCCTGACAGAGCCATATTATAGTTCTCTATTGAATTCTTATGCAGGCTGGCATAAAGTTACCATTAATTGCTTGAGGGCTCCATAACCCTTTTATTGAGTTTATTGAAAAGAGTGCTTAAGAAATGCCTTTCCAACTCTGGTGAGCTGAGTAGGTTAAATAAAGCTTAAACAAAGCTTTTTCCATCTCAAGCATCTAAGTTACTCTGCAGTTTTGGGATCAGAGTGAGACCCCAGAGAAAAGAGTCAACAAAACCAGGCCATAAAATCAGGAAGGCATTGAATGTTTGGATTCAGGACTAGATGAAGGGAAAATAGAAAGAATGCCTTTAAAATGCACACTTTCTGCAACAATGCAAAACCAATTTACAAACATTTTGTTGAGATTGCAGAAGTGGGACACTGTGAAATGTTTTTAGCAAGCAAAAGATTTTTCAAATAAGTATATTTAATTGTGTATATTAATATCATTGATATTCTTGTTTAGACTGAGGCAATTATTTTTAAGGAACTTAAAGTATTTTGTAAATCCTTTACATGTTCATTTATTCTCTAAATCTCCTTAGCCCTATTTCCAGGACCAAATTTTAGGTTTTGTGGGCCTAAATCGCAAACAATATTGGATTTTTATTGAATCATCATGTAACCAGAAAACACTGCTAGACCTTCCCTAAAACCTCCCTAAATGCCTTTGCTAATGAGGGAAACTGAAGCTCAATCTTCATTAAGTTCATGCCAAATCTGCCTTTCTTCATTTTTATATAGTTTTATTTTCTAATTGGTAAAAATTGAACATCAAGTTCTGTTTTTGTTTTTTGTTGTTGTCTTATCCTATTTTCAGACACTTACAATAATAATTTTATGCTTTATCATTTACAGATTCATCTTATATTAATATGAATATTTAATCAATACATTACATGTTATAAATACCCCAGATATAACTTATATATATAACTTCATGTGCTGAAGTTATTCTTTTTTATTATAGTTTTCTTTTCTTTCCTGTAACTCTATAGAATTCTTATTTGGTGACACAATATTGTATAATTATTATTCAAATTTACATCTTCTTTATTTTTAATATTATATTTTCTGATTGTTATGACCTGTTTGATATAGTTCTTTATCAATGTGTAAAAAGCATCTAAAATATTGGTTTATTTTTAGAAATCAGTCAAAAATAAAAGAAAATGCATATAAGCAAATGCCCACCTAAAATACATAAATTCTTTAAAAATTTACTTTATTTTAAAACATTTTTAAATTTTTATTTAAAAATGCTAAAAATGTTAACTCATGCTTATGCATATTTTTCCAATTTTTTTTATAGATTTTTTTTTTTCCCACTCTTTGTCATAGGAGTCCTAGGCCAAAGGCCTGACTGGAGTTTTTAGCAAATCAGGTTTAGACACTTGCCTCAAAAACCAAATGGAAATGTAAAAGTGAAAATGAGGAAATAAACTTGAATCAATATTGCCATCTTGAGAAGGCAAGTGAAATGAGTGCCTCAGTCCTACCATTGGAGGATACTGCTATGAACTTTAGGTCTAAATAAAGTGAGGATTGGCCTGAGGACAAGAGGTATGCATAATTAAGCAATCTTGGTAAGACTGTGGTCTGGTTAATCTTTATCTCAAATCTGGTTCTTTAAGGGGGCTCCAGAGAAGTCCCTATTGCTTGAGGGGCCAATCTCCATTTGCTTCACAATATGATTATCAGACTTGTGATCCTGGAAGTAGTGAACCTGGTTCCTGCTTAAGGGATCATCTCTCTGTCAGACTCTACAGTTCCAGGAAGCTACAGGGTGATGACTAGTGACTTCTAGCCACTCTAGGGGGTCTAGAAAAGGACACTAAAAGGTAGCAGTTCAATGTCCCAGAAAAATCTTGAAAATTACCTTAGTTACTCTGATTTTAGTGTCCTCAGATTACTAGTTTTGGATGAACACTCCTTAAATGATTAATATGCTTATGTGCAGAGTTGAGCAAGAATCTGACTCAAAGTGTAAAGCAAGAAAGGAGACAGATAGAAAAAGAAGGCAGAGATGCCTAACTTCTGTTGTGCTTGTATTTAGTCATTAGGTATCTACAGGCCTAAGTGAGTAGTCAATGTGTTTTTAGCAAAAGCAGCCAAAGTCCCTGTTATAGTGTGACTCAATAATTTCAATTGTACTATGTTCAAGTTCAGTGACTTGTTTTCTGCCTGCTTAAATTTTCTGTTGAACTCTTCTAGCAAATTTTTCATTTTCAATTCAAGAATTTCTTTATGATTTCATTTTATATTTTCTATCACCTTAATGATATTCTAATTTTATTCATACAATGTATTCCTGATTTCCTTTATTTCATATCCATTTTTTCCTTTAGTTCTTTGAACATACTTAAAACTATTAGTTTAAAGCTTTTGCCCAGTAAATCTGTCTGCATAGAAATGGTTTCTGTGAATTTATTTGTTCATTAGAATGGTTATATTTTCTTGTTTCTTTGTATGCTTTGTGTTTTCTGTTATTGTTAGAAACTGATCAGTTAAATATTTTCTTTCTTTTTTTAATTTAATTTTTTTTAACTAGGGATTTAAAAGGAGTGTTTAACCACTGAGTTACATCCCTATCCCTTTTTCTTTTATTATTATTATTTTTTTTTTTTTAATTTTTAATTTGAGACAGGGTCTCACTAAGATGCTTAGGGCCTTGCTAAATTGCTGTAGCTAGCTTTGAACTTTCAATACTCCTGTCTCACCCCACTACCCTCACCCCATCCCCTAAAATGACAGGCATTTGCCACCATTCTTTGCTCATTTATGTCTTACAAAATAATTACTCTTAATATCATATTCTCACCCTCATCCTGAGTATGCTGCCTTTCTAATTACTGTAGTATTCTTCTACCTGATCAGTGATATTCTCAAAATCTTCCTGAACACACTGAATTCCTTCTCATGTACAATGCCAACATTTCTGCTTCCCAGCTGTGTATAGCTAATGTTTTAGAGAGAAGTCCTTGAGGGTTAGAAGCCAATGTGAAAAAAAAGAAAATTCACCTCTCCCAGTGTTTGTACCTTGGCTGCCTGCTGTGGTACTCCTTTAATATTTAACCAGGTTTGCACTGAGCCAAAGGATCAGCCCAAAGTGAAAGCTCAGACTCCTAAGTATTTCTGAGCATAGACCTTTCTTGGCCTGGCCATGTGCACGGCTGTCTAAATTCTCCAGTATGCATGCTACTTTTGAATATTCTGGTTTCTAAAAAACAAATAAACAAAACCGTATTCCAGTTTTTGTTCTCAGGCCTTAGGTGATCTATAGTATTTATTTTTGTTTATATTTTTGTTTTTGTTATCTTTTGCCTCAAGCACTTGAGAATTGTTAAGTTTGGCTTACAGTTGTACTTTTGAACAATACATATAATAGTTTTCCAATAGGTCTAATTGTTTTTCTCTAGAATCAGTGGGTTCCCCAATGAGAATTTAGGCAATGATGTCTTCAAAACCAAGACTTCCATTAGAAGGTGAGGAATGAGGCTAAAGTAAGTAAAAATGCCTCAAAACATTCCTACCATTTTGAATTTGTCTTTATCTTGGTTCAGCATTTTCTAGTTTGCTATAAACTTTTGACTTTTTTCCAAATATCTGACAAATTTGGTTCTGACAGTTTCTGCTTACTTTTCATGTTTCTGTAGAGGAATGAGACTTTGGAGCTGCCTTCTCTGCCATTTTGCTGTCACTTTCTTTATGGCCACTCTTGAAGGGGATGTTTAAAATGCTATATTGAGGAAGGTTAGGCCAGGTTAAGTTAAGTGGGAAAAAAATATGTCAAAATTGATCAGTTTAGGTAATGTGAGAAGAGTATAACATCAAATTGTCCACTTTCCAAATTTTGACAAGCCTAAACAAATGCTATGTGGAACAGAGACATAGTTTCTAGAATATCATTCTTGTCTTGATTAGAAATGCTCTAAACTATACCTCTGCATATACTATCTGACAAGGGGCACCTTGATGACTTACAATGTACTTGTACCTCCAATCAGTGAATCCTCTTAACAATCTAGCATGGTGAATAAAGAGAACTTAATATCGTACATTCAACATTTAAATATTGACTTCACCTTTTACTACCATAAGTTTAAACACATAATTATGATATATTGTCTTAAGTATGTTTACTTCTAACATTATTTAGTGAATTTTTTCAAAATGTTTCAACAGCTTGTTAAAATCAACAAATTTTAGCATAGTTTGTGAGCATGGTTTGATCTAATAATAATATAAATTATTATTATTATTATTATTATTATTATTATTATTATTAATGTTAGAGTAACACTAACCCATGGCTCTAGGCTGCTGAGAATGTAAAGAGCAGGAGGAAGTGAGATTTCTCATAAATAGTCTAATAGTACTTATATCTTGATTTTTCCCGGATGATTTCAGTTTATATTCATTATTCCAGCATAAGAATAGTGTATTCTTTCAATTTTAAAGGATACTAGTTTTGGTAAATATATATTGCCATAGTTGTGATGCTATAAATATCACACCATTGTATACTGATATCATAGAGAGAGAATGGTTCAGACAGAGAAAAGAATGTCCTCATACTGGAAATTTCACAATAAATCTAGTTCTTTGCGTTCCCTCCTTCCTTTTTCATTTCCCTGTTAGCTGCCTCACCATTATTCTCTTCATAGTAGCAGAAACTCATATTAGTTGAGCACAATGCTACCTAGAGTAAAAGACAACAGTTCCTATCCTTTCTCAGAATGGGCGAATCCGATAATAATAGTGTGTTAAGTGTTGAGTACGATAACTAGGAAGGTAATTAAGCAAGATGACTTAAGTTATAGAAGTAAAGAAAAGGATCTCTTTTTAATTAGACCCAGTTCTACTTTAATACATTCTCTCTTGGGGAATATAGACTCAATGACTAGGACTGTGGCAGTCTTCTTGGGCCTCCAACTGATCTTATGAATAAGTATCATTCACTGGAATGGTACAGAATATAGTTAGATACCTTGGTCCTTCATGCACTAAAGTCATACTTACAAGCACTTAACTACTTGATATTTCAAAGATAGAAATACATTCACATTTTGTAAATAACTACCTTCTAGGCCTCTTGATCTCAGACAATCACAATCCTAATATTTATAGAATTTGTTACATGGGCATGGGACAGGGCAATGTAAGAATCTAAAAAGTGTTCCCTATATCTTTGACTGAGAAGCTGGCAACACTTTAAATACAATGGCAAAACCTTTGGTCAAAATGCTGCCTGCCATGCCTTGAAAAGAGGACACAAGGTTGTATGAAAAGCAGATCAGATGACTTTAAAAGAATGTGTAAAAAAAAAAAAAATGAGGATGTCGTCTGTATTAGCTGCTTCTGGCAGTTTTTAACCAAGTTTTAGGAGACTAGAACCAATTCTGGTGCAGGAGGTAATGTTAAGGAGTTCTTTTTATTCTGGGTGTGAGAGTGTGTATGTGTGTGTATGTGTGTGTGTGTGTGTGTGTGTGTATGTGCATGCTTTTCTCCTACAACATAAATGCATTAAATTTGAAGCCTTTCAGGATTTAAAAAGAAAAGACAAAAGATTAAAAAAAAAAGACAACCTCTGTGTTCTAAAACTGAAACATTTTAAAGTTTACTCCTAAGAAGCAGCTTTAGCAGGAGATAAATCACTGGTCCCAGAGCTTTTAAAAAGGCCTTCCATTAATAGTATTCTGTCAGACAATGGGAAGCAAGCAAGTAGCAAAAATCAGATTAAATATGTTGTCTTCTCTTGCACCCCCCACGACCTATTCTTATAAGTAGTCTCAAGGTGGAAACAAGCTTAGAAGCAACAAGATCTGAAAGTCAAAAGAAAGCATAGCAAATGTCACTGTTTTTAAAGTGAACCTGCACCAAAAGGAAAAGGGCTTTCGGATCTTTGCAGGCTTCAAGAAAAGACAACCTCCACTGTTCACATTAGAAATAGTCATGGAGAGTCATGAAGACAAACGACCCTCCCCAAGAGGACCACAGAAGACAATGGCAGAAGACTTTTGCCAGAGAATGGAAGTAGAAACAAATAATATAACCACAAGAATCAAATATCTACCAGGTTCAGGGGCGTTCCTATTCCTACCTCAAAGGATTTCATCATTTTGATGGTTTTAATGACACCAGGGTTTACTATTTTAAACTTGATCTAAATGAATTTTTTATGTCATTCTTGCTGTTTCTTATCTTCTGCATGTGTTTCAGACAGATAAGATTTTTTTTTTTCTTTTTGAATCTAAGAAGTCACCAATAATAAAAGCTACACCTAAACTCAACAGGGAGATGAGCAAACACACAGAGACACTAACTTTTCAGCTAGATTCATAAATATATGAACTTTCCTGCAGCTTGAAAGAAGTAGGTACTTATTAAAACCTTTTAAACACTCATGGGGCACTTCCTACTTTTCTTACTCCATTCTAATAAGTAGGATGCAGACAGGATAGTGGAAGTTGTAGCAGCCACATTAGATCAATAAGGACCCTTGAGATTAAGGAAAATCAAGCAAAGAGCTACAAAACAGCAAGGGACCCCCATATAAGCTTTGTACTATTTACTTCAGTCTTACTTTATTTGACGGAAATTAACTTCTTTTCAGTTAAGTCATTATTATTTAGTATGTTTTCTCTGTGTGTGTGTGTGCGTGCGCGCGTGCAAGCACATGTGTGTTTAATGTGACCAAATTAATAAAAATAATATATTCTCTTACACATATTAAAGGCAGAATAAGCATAATTATAGTGGATTTTTTCTGTCCACCAAGATTAAAACAAATAGGAGAGAAAGAGAGAGATTTATACCTATGCTGAGAAGTTATATATCAAACATTTCCAGTCCATCAGCCTTAATTCAGAGTGATTGCCTTGATCATTTCTACATGCCCCTTATTTTTCCAAAGGTATTTAGTTTATCTAACTGAAAAATAATTATTGTATATTTCAAAAGTATACATAACAACATTGCTTTTTTGCAAAGCATATTTTCCTATGTCTACTGTTTTCTTAACCTTTCAAAACAATTGTAGATGAAAATTTTCCAAAGATTTTATATTGCATAGTAAGCAAACCAGGAATAATGAAAGTTATATGATGCTGAGATTTCTTTCCTCCAAAATTAGGGTATTTCTTTGCCTGGTGGTCAAGTCTGCCGCAGTCTGGCTGGGCAGGAATAACCGAGTGGCCACACAGCCTTGTAGGTTCAAAACAGGAACTCCTTTATCTCCGCACTCCTGCAAACGCCATGCACGCGACCTTCTCCCGGGACACACCACACACCAACTGGAACTCCTTCCTCCGGAAATCCCTCCTCCCACACGTCCCCAACCAATGGGAACTCTCCGGGAATCCCCAGGAGAATTCCAAAGTAGCGGGCACCCGAGGCAGCAAGAGCCGCCCCATTGCCCTACAGTAAAGGTCAAATATACAATACAATCAATCCAGCATCACAGCAATTATATATAGCTTAACTCAAATCATCATCTCAATGGTTCACTAGCTTCCCTCTGGCAAATGCCAGGTGTCATTCTGACCCACCGTGGCTCTCAACAAAGTCTTTTAGGGATGTGGGCTTTTAGGGTCAAGGGGCTAGGGAAGGCCTCCTTGAACTGTAACCCCCAACAATGAGCAGAAGGGACAAACCCATTCTTTCCAAAGCTTGTCTCTTCCCTCTATAGGTGCCATGTAGGGATAAGACTGTAGTTGGGACAGTTGTAGAAGATTACCTGCCTACAGAAAGCCTTCCCTGTTGAATTCTGAAATGTGTAGGTAGAGGTCTGAGGCCTAAGCATGTGGTTATATTAATCTGTTTATCTATTTATTCACCCACTTTAAAAAAAATGTGTAGTTGTAGATGGACAGAATACCTTTATTTTATTTATTTATTTTTATGTGGTGCTGAGCATTGAACCCAGTGCCTCATACATGTGAGGCAAGTGCTCTGCCAATGAGCCACAATCCCAGCCCCTCAACCATTTTCTTTATTCACTCATTTCAATTCTGTGCTGGGTTATTTAGTGGGTTGTAGAGACATACATTTGGACAAATTCAACAGTATTCTCTCTTTGGGCACTTATTCTATAGGGATATAACTACTGCCAATCTAGGTGTTTTGAGAAAAGACTAAGAATGCAACATGGTAAACATTGGTCTCATAAGCCCCTATACTGGATTAGCCATAGCTGTGCATAGTTACCCCTGATTGGTGATACCAAGAGTTGAAGGTGTTTATTGCTGGGGAACCAAATCATATGGAAACTTCTCAGATGTTTATTTTATAAAGCTGATATTTGTTTGGAGGCACTCACTGGTCAGTCCAGAATTCAAAATTGTCTATAAGTCCTGATTTCTGAAACTAGTATCTAGGTCATACCAAAGACGACCAGAGTTCACCCCAACCACTATCACCAACAACATATTCCACTGTTATGAATAACTACCATACATCATCAGAAGTCCCTGGAAACCATCTGTGTATTTTTGGTGAAGAAAAGTATGGTACCCAGATTCTAAAGTATTGAAGCTATATGTGTTTGGCACAAATATTCTAACCTGGTATCAGTCAAAGACTTATATATACAAACTATTTTGTCCTGGAATGATCACATGATGATGTTATCAAGGACAAAGCTCTTTATCCATGGAGGGTTATCAGAAAAAAATTCTGTGATGACCTACATAGCATTGATGTAAGTGGCATGAAGTTGTTGAAGCTGAACCCTTTGAAAATATTCCCATAGTTTGCCCCATAGCTGTGACTATGAGGAAATAACATGTATATCACTGAAAAAATGGTTCTTACAGAAGCTCTATACTCCATATAGCAATATCACAGAGAAAAACAGTACTGGTATCTGATTCAATGTGACATCTTCTCCACCCTCCATCCGGTACAATTGACTATTTCAAAGCTGATTATATCTACCTATATCAGAGAAAGAATAATCAAATTTTATTGCTCTATTTTCCAACAAAGAGAATTTTGCTGATAAACCAATCTTGGGACCACATGAAGAAAATTAAACAGACATCCTACTCTGTTTTATGTTTGGAGGGATGAATACAAAATTAGAAATCTATAATGAGCATATTATAAATATAATTGACTAAAAATCCATATTTTATTTAAAATATTGTCTCAGTAAAAAAAAAAAAAACTGCCTCACCTAAGATTAAATTCTTTCCCTTATAAGATCAAAGTTTAAAGTTTATCTCACATGAGATAAAAAGCAGTCTTATCAAAGATTAGTCAATAGTGTGGTATAAAGACCTGGCCTTCTTACTTAAACTGGGAATGATCCTGAAGGGTCACACAGCTCTAGAGCTCTGTGTGTGATCTGCTAAGACCCTTTCATCAATTAAAATGTGGTTGAATTCATTTACTAATTCTAGAAGTTTTCTGGTGGAACTTTTTGAGTCTTCAAGGTATAGAATCATATTATCAGCAAATAGTGCCAATTTGAGTTCTTCTTTTCCTTTAATTTCTTTCGTCTAATTGCTCTGGCCAGTGTTTCAAGAACTATGTTAAATAGAAGTGGTGAAAGAGGGCATCCCTGTCTTGTTCCAGTTTTTAGAGGGAATGCCTTCAATTTTTCTCCATTTAGAATGATGTTGGCCTGGGGCTTAGTATAGATAACCTTCATGATGTTGAGATATGTTCCTGTTATCCCTAATTTTTCTAGTGTTTTGAACATGAAGGGATGCTGTATTTTGTCAAATGTTTTTCTGCATCTATTGAGATGATAATATGATTCTTATCTTTGAGTCTATTGACTTGATGAATTACATTTACTGATTTCCATATGTTGAACCAACCTGGCATCCCTGGGATGAATCCCACTTGTTCTTGGTGCATGATCTTTTTGATATGTTTCTGTATTTGATTTGCCAGAATTTTATTGAGAATTTTTGCATCTATGTTCATTAGAGATATTGGTCTGAAGTTTTCTTTCTTTGATGTGTTTTTGCCTGGTTTTGGAATCAGGATGATATTGGTCTGATAGAATGAGTTTGGAAATGCTCCTTCTTTTTCTATTTCCTGAAATAAATTGAAGAGTTTTGGTATTAGTTCTTCTTTAAAGGTCTTGTAGAACTCGGCTGTGTATCCATCCAGTCCTGGGCTTTTCTTGGTTGGTAGGATTCTGATGGCATCTTCTATTTCATCACTTGATAATGGTCTGTTTAAATTGTGTATATCATTCTGATTCAATTTGGACAAATCATATGCCTTAAGAAATTTATTGATGCCTTCAATATCTTCTATTTTATTGGAGTACAATTTTTCAAATTAATTTCTAATTACTCTCTGTACTTTTGTAGTGTCTGTTGTGATATTACCTTTTTCATTACGTATGTTAGTAATTTGAGTTTTCTCTCTCCTTCTCTTCATTAGCATAGCTAAGGGTCTTTCAATTTTATTTATTTTTTCAAAGAACCAACTTTTTGTTCTGTCAATTTTTTCAATTGTTTCTTTTGTTTCAATTTCATTGTTTTCAGCTCTAATTGTACTAAGTAATCTCAAAACCTTCACACTTTCCTGTCATCTATCACCCATCCTACCTAGTCCACCTTTTCAAAAAAAAAAAATGTGGAAAAGAGAGGGAAATCTTCTCTCTTAATAAACTTTAAGCATTTCAATTTCTGTCTCCATATCTTTTCCCCTGGAACAGTAAATTAGATATCACTTATCTATTAAGTTTAATACAATCACATTTCTTTATCAAACTTGTCCATATGATATGTAGTTCTGGTAATAAGGAATGGGATTAGAATTTATAACTTTATGAATTTTTTTCAGTCATTGTCACAAATCCATAAGACAAGCACATAGAAAAGAATTATATCAGTTATATATTCCTGTGTAACAAATCACCTTCTTTTATTGATTTAAAGATCAACCATTTACATATCATGATTCTATAGGTTGGCTGAATGGTGTTTCTGCTGGTTTCACCTGGGCTCACTGATTTGCCTGCATTTGGTAAGTGCATCCACTGAAATGTGGACTAGACTTTTCTCTCTGGCTGGACTTTTCTTTTCATGTAATCTGGAGAAGAGTAGAATGGCCTTCTTTACATACTGGTTTCAAAATGCAACACCCACGTAGGAGTACTTCTAAAACTATACTTGTTTTACTTTTGCTGATGTTTCACTGACCAAAGCAAATGACAGGGCCACTCAGACTTAATGCAAAATGGGGCCATAAACTAACAAGGGTATATGACGGTGTGGTAATGCTACTATCCCTGCTTTACTGAAGAAGAAACTGAAGCAATAAGTGACTTGCTTAAGGGTATTGAACTATAAAGTCGAGGAAATAGATCCTAACAGTTTAATTTCAAGACCATATATTCATTTATACTCCAGTTTTCCCCCTTTTCCACATCTTTTCTGGCGGAAGGAGGTAGATTGGGTAGGATGAGTGTAAAGTGCAGGCAAGTCAGAAGGAAGAAGGGATTTTACAGACTACCTAGTACTTTGATTTATAGACTAAGTTAGAAATATTTTCTCCAAAGTATGCAACTACTTAAAAACAAAGCTGTTTATACTATGTATCCTCGCACTTACTTCTATGTCAAAATATTGTAAAATTTAGGAATATACAAGTTTGTAAACTACAGACAAGACTGCATAGATTCAGACTGCAAATCATGATGTATAAAGATGGATTCCTTTCACTAAATTAGAGAGCACCAGGACTAGAGGATGCCCACTGCAGTGTAAAAGATAAAAGGGATTTATGCTTTGTACTTTACTGCTTTACACAGTTGGTAGTAAACATATGCAAGTCATTATCCCGGAAGGTTATATAGTCTGAAAATATAAATAGGTTCAGGAAAGACTTAGATAAATTCATGAATGAAGTTTATAATAGGTTACCAAAAGGAAGTTAGGGATCACAGACTCCCTGAGGTTCGGGTGTGGAGGGCAACTAGCATGCTTTCCTGAAAAACATCAAAGAAACTATGCTGGATTTCTAGATTTGATGTGACTCAGTATGACAGTTATACTCTCATATTCTTTACATATGATCCTCTAATCCATGAAGCTCTATTCATCTAAAGATATGACTTGGCTTCATTCATTTATTTTAAAAATATTTGTGAAATTACTCTTTTTGTTTTCCATCAACAGTTTCATTTCTGTAACAGATCTTTATATTATCATGTAATTTCACTTTCTCTTGTTTTCCTACTACTTTCTACTAATTCATTTTTTTATATCGAACTATCTTTCACCTCTTAACTATTTCTACAATCTTTTTTAAAAAAATCTCTGTATCCCTTTTATCTTTATTAGTCTTTTCACTCCAATTTCCTTTCATCTCTTTTTAGCCATTTGCCTTCAATATTTTTAAAACTTTCTTTAAACTTTATATGATGATACAGGAGACATATTTCAGTGGGCCCTGTTTGTGACTGACTATTTTCTTTTACTATTGTAAAATAAGAACATGATTCAGTCAAATTTCAAATGGTATAAAATAACTTTAGAAAAAAACATGTAAATATTGCCATAACACAAATAGAACAAAAGCAAGCACATATGCCAAATCTTACATTAATATACAGCGTTTCCACAGAGATCAGATAAAATATACTCTAAAAACAACAATTCTAAAGTGAATGTTATATTAAGTGATGTTTGATGTAAATACTTGAAGAAAGTGTTGGTTTTGTTTATTTAGAAAGAAACAGTCACAATATGAAATTGATCTAATATTATCTCTACCAGAATAAGTAAATCAGTGGGAAACACTCTTGCTTCTACATGGAAATTTCTGCTCTAAGGATACTTTGTTTCATTGCCAAAATATATTAGCAATTTAAAGTACAAAACTGTGGTGATTATATCAATTACTTATTAAATTTCAATAATATAACCATTTATCTTGATTCCCTTTAAGTCCTATTTATTCCATGAAAGAGGACATCTGGATTTTTTTCAACCATATTGTTTTTTCAACCACATTGTTCCATGTTTTGCCAAATGCTGAAAGCAAAATCTCTTGCAAATAAGACAGAGGCATGATATCTAGAATCTGTTCATTAGTTTCACCTACACAAAACAACAATTTAGAAGTACTTTAAAAAAAACAGGTGCTCTCTGGGATCCATTTTGTGGCAAAGAATCCAGTTTTTTTATAACAAAATGTCAGGGCTTTTAGAGCAAGGAATAGTAGCCAACATCAAGAATGCTGTCTGTGGGCTGGGGATGTGGCTCAAGTGGTAGCGCGCTCACCTGGCATGCGTGCGACCCCGGTTCGATCCTTAGCACCACATACAAACAAAGATGTTGTGTCTGCCAAAAACTGAAAAATAAATATTGAAATTCTCTCTCTCTCTCTCTCTCTAAAAAAAAATATTTAAAAAAAAGAATGGTGTCTGCTAGGTGTGTGATAAAACCTAGGTAATAGGGTTCCTACTGAAGCCATGCCTCAATGTAATTTCAGTCTTTCTGGTAGGGTAGTTTCACGCCTGCTTTTCAGGCCAGGAAGAAAGATTTTGTGAATTTTCTAATAAGCTTTCATTCATTGCTTCCTCCCTATACTAGTTTAAAATGGGTTCATTCTTTCCAGGTGAAAATTTAATCAAATGAATTTATCAATATCTTCAATCTTTTAAGGGTAACATCAGTATTTTATGAGTATTTTCTCTCCATAAAGTGCAGTCTATTGACTATCTCTCTTAATTGTCTGTTTCCTTATGCTACTCTTATACTTACTACATAAAACTCAAACCATGAACCAATTCAAGCATCTGATTTCTCTGCCTGAGTAAATTAGCATGGCTGAAGAAATTCAATAATTTTGACTGTATGTAGTAAAAGAAAAGGTAGAGTTAAAATATCCAGGTTATATTGTTGAGTGAGCAAATCAAGTTGCTGCTGATGTAAGTAGTTAGCTAGATGGGTGAATAGATAATGGATTATCTTTCTTAACACCCATTCCTGCCTCTTCCCAGAGGATACAGAGAGACTAGAATGTACATTCACAGACTTTCATGCTTTTAGATTCCAAATGTGATTGAAATTCTACCAATGAATTTGCTTAAAACTTTTTAAGTTGGAAGGAAGAGAAACTTTGGTAGATATAACTATTTTTCTCATTTCAAATTATCACAGAAACTTCCCAATTTGGTGGTTTCATAAATCAGAGATAGGAGATTTGTCAATCATAGCAGAAACAGTGAGATTGTAGTATTGTTACAGCTGTATATGGAAACCATTATTTTAAGCCTGTCCAAAAATACATTTATGCTTAAACTAATTAAAATTGTTACTATTGTTTAGAACTAAACTCTAACCAGTATTATATGATCATACTTGTATAGATTCCAAAGTGTTCCCCCAAATGTGTCCTAGGCATCTGCTGATGTTCTCTTAGGAAATAGAAAGGTCAGATCCAGTTGGTGTGGTTTTATCTCACATGCATCCATTTTGACAAGAGAAACTCCACTCTTCATTACTTTGCCTTCCTTCCTTTATTCTTTCTTGCTTATCAACTTTTACCCAGCCAGAGTAGATTACTTTTTAAACAAATTGTATTACTTATAAAGGAAAAATAAAGTGTAAATGTCACTGACATTAAGTGGTTAAGAATAGCACAGTGAATAAATAATTACCCTCATTCCTACCTAAATTCCACTAAATGGCAGTAAAATGATCAATAAGCAAGTACAAACATGTGCATGGGGTATAGCTCAGGGGTAGAACGTTAGTATTCCCAAGGTCCTGGGTTCTACTGAGAACAAGCAAACAGAAAAGAAAGATTTATATAAATGTAAAACACTTAAAAATAGAAAAGAAAACATTAATGGTTAAGGAATTTCAACATGCTGGAAAGCTGAGAGTTGACCAATGGAGGATAACTGAATCTACCAAAAAAAAAAGAAAGGTGGCATATAAGCAACAAGATGCAATGTCACAAAAGATGATTGTAGGTACCTGTGAAAACAGAGATTACTAATTGAGTCAAACAAGGGAGAGTAAGTCACAAAATTTGAACAAATCTCCACCAGGTGTTTTCCCTTACCTAACATAGTGAGGTCACCCTCTTGGGAAATTAAAAACCAGAAATTCAGGAACTAAGGAAAGGGCACTGCTGAATATAAAAGTGAAGTATGATATTCAAAACAAAGGCAATGAGGAAAATTGCATACTTCAAATGGTGAGATCCATGACCTTTCTGCCCAACCAATCCTCAGAAAGTTTGAAGGTAGAAGCTAGACAGGAGAATAAGGCAGGAAACAAAGAACTCCAATTGGGAAAACTGCCAAATCTAACGAATAAGGCTGTCAGATGTGTTATAAGGGTTTCCTTCGTGAAGTATTCCACATCTTCCTCCTATGGCGAAGCTCACCATTCATGAAATGCCATTCTTTTATGATCTAGCAATCATATATTTATTCTATACTCTACATTACAAATTGTCAGCCAAAGCTCACTAGACATTTGAATTAAAAAAAAAAACTGCTAAGATGAAGATAAAAACAAAGAATTAAGAAAATGGAAGGAAAAAAGGAGCATCTTTGCCACCTATAAAATCTTGAGATTGTAAGAGACATTGCAAGTATAAATAAGAAGAGGACACTACAAAAACGGGGGAGATGTCATTGGTTCCAGGAGGAACTCTTGATAATTATAGAATATAATCATAGTAATATATTGGGAGGACAACAATAGAAGTTTCAAAGTAAAATTTGTGGGAATTTCCCAAAAGCAATATTAAAATTTTAAAATAATAGAAAATTAAAGAAAGCTTATGGGGAAATTAAAAATTTGTGATTTCTACTACCCTATCAAGAAGGATAACAGACACAACTGAGTAATTGGTTGGAAGAATATTGGCTAAGAAAAGAATGGAAATTTTTTTTTCTTTTTTTCTTTTTTTTAGGTCTAAAGCACAAAATATCTAAAATGAAAGGATCTACTCAGTAGCCAGACAAATCAGTCAGTGCCCTATTAAGGCAGAGCACTGAGAAATATTAGAGCAATGGTAAAAAAGAAAAAAAAAAAAAAGACAAATCCCAAAGCTTTTAAGACTTAAAAGTGAGGAAAGGTTTTTAAAAAATACAAACTCTCAATAATCAAATTGGCACTAGCTCATTAATGGCAAAACTGGCAGCTAGAAGACAATAAAATGCCTTTGAAATACCTACAGAATTATCTCTAATAATGGACATTTTGCCATTCAAATATAAGGTTAAAATATTTTCAAAAATGCAAAATTTCAAGACTTATTTTCAAATACCCAAGTTCTCAAGAAAGATCTCCAAGTTCCAGTGTACTTTCTTCAAGTGGCTTCTTCACAGTATGTTTCTCTAAAACTAGAAATAAACAAAACTAAGAAACAAAAAACTGAATCAAGAGAGAGGCAAGGGGATTTACTAGTGAAACAGACTCCCTGTTAAGAGCCTGTTGGCTCTTAGAGAAAACAGAAATTGAAAGAAAAACATCATGCACAGTTATACACACACAAAAAGAGATAACAAAATCTGTGATGGACCATATAAGTTGAACTTTTACACTTTTACAATTCTTTTATACAATGTAAGGATAAATTATTAGTATGCTTTAGAGTATAATTAAATTAATGAGGCACTTAATTCCAGAAAATTAAAAAAAAATGGTGTAGGGAAGTTCATTTATTTATTGTCTATATTTTGGCACACCTGCAAACTATACTATGTAATCATAAAGAGAAATTACTGAACATTGATTGACTTAAAATTCATAATCTATAATGCAGATGTAGAGATCAAGTATATTTTCTGTGTCTGAAATTGGATACTTAATTTTAAAAAAGGAATTATATAAATAAAATATATATAAAATAGAATTATATAATTACAAGTATATTATTTAAAAATATGGATCATAATACTGAAGAAACAAGTGGGAATGTTAAGAGGGTTTACTCAGGGAATTGGCTATGGAAAGATCTGAGGTGTTAGATTCTTGTTTGTATATGCCTCTGGTTTTATTTTGTACACATACACAGAATTTTGCTAAAATAAAAACTGAAAATGTAGACAATAGAAATATAGTTAGATGATAAAATACCACATTTACACCAATTAGACAGAACTTATTATTTTCATTTTACAAGAAGAGACAGTGGTCAAGACCATAGCTAAGTATTTAGCAAAGTCCAGATCTACACTCATGTTTTCCTGAGACTAGGTCAATATATTTTCTACCTTATTACAGACTGATTCAAGATTCTCCCAAAATTGAAGCCACACTATGAAGAAGAAGAAGTCTTTGTTGAATGATAAAAGAAGTCGTGATGTTGGGGGAGGGAGGGAATATTTTATTTATATTGCATTTAATTCTTAATTCTTTACTCAAGTGTCTAAATAAATAGCTGGCAAATGTGATCAGTCCTTACCTAAATGTTTACTCCATGCCTATACTGATGTTTAAACAGAATATTTGTGGTTTTTATTTTTATATTGAAGGAAGGATAATATATTAAATTAATTTATTCTCTACTACTGAAGAATATTCTCACTGAAGTATCTAGTAGAGACAAATTTATTTAAACCCAACTACAAAAGAACCTGAAATAACAAAAATCAAATAAAATAATTTAATATTATAGTATTAAATACCTTTTTTGCCTCAAACACAAAGGGCTTCTGTTATTTCATCACCTATTTTTTAAACAAGAATGTTTATAATACAAAAATAAAATAATTCATTTACTATTTTGCATTATATAATTATTACCAAGAAATTACCTATAAAACATGTGTGTTCATATCTATAGCCATGATCAATCAAAAATTTCAGGGCATATATACACAACAGAAATATATCTGAATGCTATTATTTATTAATCAGAATACATATGAAAATGTTAATATTACAATCATCAATGGGCCCTTTTCTTACCACATTTTTCATTTGCTCTGGTTTTTGTCTTGTTTTGCTTTTTAATCATTCTAAGCCAGTGAAGCTTTCACAGTTCCCCAAGTTGTGTGTTTCTCTTTGGTTCTTGCTTCAATCTGCAAGTGTAAAGAACCCATCCTTTATTCATTTGTATGAGTCTTCTCTGTAGCTCCTGACATCCTTTTATGCTTTTTCTCAGGGACCACAAGAATGACATTCCTCTTCAAATCTTTGTCATTGTTCTTTAAAGTTCCAGCTTTTGCCATAGCCTTTTGTAGAAAGAAGATTCCCTATCCCACAGCTACATTCCTTCAGTTCTGCTCATTATCACTTGGAGGCAGCCTCAGTTGCTCAGTATATTCATCTTTCTTTGGTCCAAATCAATAGATCATTTTAAATCAATGCACTGAAGACTGAAAGACCACCTTTTATTGCAGGCTGGTAGTTCAGTCCTAAGGGAGTGAATAATTTCTTGGGGTTTGTGGTCCATAATTATATTAACCTTGGTCCCACACCAAGCTGTTTGAAATTTCTCACACCTCATTACCAGTCAATGGGTCCTTTTTTGTATAAGAATTGCATTGTTTGACTTTGAAAGACATGTTGTTAAAATCCCTTTACAGGTTCTAGTGATGTTTCTTAAGAAGAGTGGAACAAATTTCATGGTCAAAGTCAAAATTTTAGCATCCTTTTTATTACAAGGATATCTAACTCTGTGAATCCCAAAACAGCTTGTATTGTTTCAAATGAGTTAGAAGTGGGTGGGGTGGGAGTTGTGGGGAGGCAAATTGTTTTAACCATTACCATCTTAATAATGCACTTTACATTTTAGCAAGTAACTCTATTATATATCAAATGATATGAAAGCAAGCTAGCAATAATAATCACTTATTAATATTTTTTTAAAGTATTTTGGCACCAGAGGCTTTAATCTTGCCTTGAGTTTTAAAAAAAGAAGTAGTTCAGAGAGGGAAAAGAACTTTTACTACTCCAAATAAAATTGCTATGTCTGGGTTATTTCAATGAGAAAGTATTTGGCATCTTTGAAATGAATTGAGAATTTAAAATTTATCCCAAAGTCTTAAAAAAAAAGCAAAAGCAAATCAAAAACCACATTATATATATTTCATTAAATCCTAGTGAGAAAATAGGCTTTCAATAGTTGAATCTAAATGACATTTTATGTTTGATTTTCATTGAAGGATTAAAAAGTGCAAAGGCTTTTTTATCCAAAAGGAATGTTGAGAGAGACAAAAGGGAACTATATAAAATCTCAACTGTTCCTTTTTACTAGAAAACAGTTAAAGATCAGATGACCAAAAGGACAACTGTTTGTACTGGGAATCATTTAAGAAACTTGTTTAAAATAGAGTATTCACTCAGAATATGAAAGAACAAACTTGCTGCTCTATGTAGATGGGTTTAATGATTTATCCTTGGATGAAAATTTGCAAACTAAACCTATGGTAGCAGCAAAATTAAAATTTTAACACTAATTTTCTAACTCAATGTTTCACAATTATCTTACCCACCTCTCAAGTATCTAGTTTTCCTAAATAATCAGAACATAACTGTGAGGTGGAAAAAAGCATCCTGGAACATAAATACCATATTACAAAATAAAGTTCACCTAAACTCATCACAAAACTGGGTACTATGATTCATAATATTTTCTAGTTATCCCAAGAATCAATTTTTTATTGTTTAAAACAACCACTGGAAAGAATATGGGTCCAATTTATTCCCAAATAAGCATAGTATATTAATGATTTTAAAGCATCTTTTTGGCTTTTGGACATGATATTAGTAATTTTTCAAACTACAATCTTACAAATTTCATACATATATGTCTTTCAGTATTTATTTTAGGCCATAGAAATGTTTACTTTTTAAATCATCAATACATATTTTAAGTCAGATTTAATATTTTTGAGTTCCTTGGTTCAATTGTCAAATTAATTTTGGAAATGTTTTTCTTTCAGAAATTTTTTTATAAAGATTAGATTAATATAATTATAGATGCAGTTGCCCTTAGAAGCAACTACCGATTGACTCTGTATTTAAATGTTTTTCCAAGTTGTATATCATGAGTTGATGATACAACTGAGATGTTCACATTAGCAAAAAAAAATTTGCTCACTGGCTATTTAATTTGCTCCCCTAGGTTATAGTCGTGTCTCTCACAGGAATGACTTTTTAAAGTTATTGTTATTGTTGCTTAAAGCTTTGCTAATGATTATTGTAAGATTTCCTAACCTATGTAATACTATATTCTGTAACTACCATTGGTGTCAAAGGATGTTTATAAATTTTGAGAATTTTGAATTCTCAGAAGTACTTCAACAAAATATTACTTTTATTCAGTTTCATGTGCAGTAACATAAAACATTGTGGTTTGTCATCTAAATAGTAAAAAAAAATTATATTCACAGAGAATACAGTAAACATTTTGAAATGAACATACAGTGCAACTTTCCAGGTCACTTATTTATTATTAAAAAAACATGGAATTTGTCATCATATGCCTACAGCTCTAAATAATGAAAGAACAATAGTTACATATTTACTCAAACATCCGTGCAATTATTCAATACAGTATTTTTATTGATTTTTGGTTATACATAACATTAGAATTCATTTTGACATAATTATAAAAGCATGGAGTAGAATTTGTTCTAATTCAATCCTCAGTACTTCCCTTTTTCTCCTCCCTTCCTTGATTTCCTTCTCTCTACTGATCTTTCTGCTATTCACTTAATAGTTTTTTTTTTTTTTTTTTTAATTAGGGTCTTGTGAATATACATGATGTTGAGATTCACAGGGTCTATTCAAATATGTACATAATAAAGTTAGGTCAGATTTATTACACTGTCTTTCCCTATCCTGTCCCTCATCCTTTCCCTTCATTCCATTCATTTACTCCACTGATCTTTCTTCTATCACCCCTTCTCCTTTATTTTGGATTGACTTTCACATATCAAAGGAAATATTCAACCTTTGACTTTTGGATACAGACTTATTTCACTTAGCACGATAGATCCATGCATTACTCAAATGTCATAAAGCCATTTTTCTTTATGGCTCTTTAATACTCCATTGTGTATATATATTAGAGTTTCTTTATCCATTCATTTGTTTAAGAGAAGCTAGGTTGGCTCCATAGCTTGAGTCTTGTGAATTTTGCTGCTATGAACATTGATATGACTGCATTAAGTAGTATGCTGATTTTAAATCCCTTGCATACTTGCTGAGGAGTGGGGTCATACGGTGGTTCCATTTCTAGTTTTTTGAGGAATTCCATATTACTTTCCAGAGTGGTTGTACTAGTCTGAAATCCCCCCAACAATGTATGAATGTACATTTTCCCCACATCCTCACCAAGATTTATGGTTGCTTATAAACTTGATAATTGCCATTCTGACAAGAGTGAGATGAAACCTCAATGTAGTTTCAATTTGCATTTCTTTAATTGCTAAACATTTTGAACATTTTTTCTTATATTTATTCACAATTTGTATTTCTTCTTTTGAGAAGTGTTTGTTTAGTTCCTTTTCCCATTTTTGATTGGGTTATTTGGTTTTTTTGGTGTTAAGCTTTTTGAGTTCTTTGAATAGCCTGGATATTAATGCCTTATCTTGAGAAGTAGGTGGCTAAGATCTTTTCCCATTCTGTAGGCTCTTCTTCATGCTCTTAATTGTTTCCTTCACTGTGAAGAAGATTTTGAACTTTATGTCATCCCATTTATTGATGTTTGATTTTAATTCTTGCATTTTAGGAGTTTTGTTAAGAAAATCAGTTCCTGAGCAACATGAGTGGTGGACCTACATTTTCTTTTAGAAGTTGCAGGGTCTCTGGTCTAATGCCTAGGTCCTTGATAAACTGTGAATTGAATTTTGTGCAGGGAGGTAATAGGGTTAAATTTTATTCTACTACATATGGATTTCCAGTTTACCCAGCATCATTTGTTAAAAAGGTTATCATTTTTCCAACATGTACTTTTGGTACCTTTGTCTAGTACCAGATAACTGTATTTATGTGGGTTTGTTTCTATGTCTTCTAAGCTATGCATTTAGTCCTCATGCCTATTTGTGCCTGTTTTGGTACCAGTACCATGTGGCATTTTTTTCCTATAGCTATGTAGTATAATTTGAGATCTGGTATTGTGATAAATTCTGCTTTGATTTTCTCAGTAAGGATTGCTTTGGTTTTCTTGGTCATTTTTTTCTTCAAAATGAAATTTCATAATTGATTTTTCTAGTTCTGGAAGAAAGCCATTGAAATTTTGATGGTAATTGCACTGAATCTGTATTAGTGCTTTTGGTAGTATGGTCTTTTGACAATATTAATTCTACCTATTAGAAAACTTGGGAAGTATTTGCATCTTCTAAGATATTCTTCAATTTCTTTAGTGTTCTATAGATTTCACTGCAAAAGTCTTTCACCTATTTTTTTAGATTGATTCCCATGTTTTTTGTTTTGTATTTAGGCTATTATAAAAGGGATAATTTTCCTAATTTATTTGTCAGCAGATTCATCATTGGAATATAAGAACATGATTGATTGATTCATCCTGCTACTTTGATGAATTCATTTATGAGTTCTAAAAATCTTCTAGTGGAGTTGTGGGGGTGTTTCTTTGGGGGGGAATGTCCTTCTAAATACAAAATAGTATCCACAAACATCCTATTTTTAGAGAAAATGTTTTCAATTTTTCTCCATTCAAAATAATGCTGCCATTGGAATTGTCATATATAGCCTTTACAACATTGAGGTATATTCCTGCTTGCCTAGTTTTTTTTTAGTATTTTAAATATGAATGAATTCTGTACTTTGTCAAATGCTTTTCTCTGCATCTATTAAGATAATCATGTGATACTTGTCTTTAAGTCTATTGACTGGTGAATTACATTTATTGATTTTTGTATGTTGACCCAACCTTGCATCACTAGAATGAAGCCCAGAGGGGAGCAGGTACATAGTGACCCAGAAAAATCACAGGGACATGCCTGAGCTTGCACACATAGAAATATCTAAGCCACAAACTGAACTCTCCAGGCAGTCAGCTGGAGAGCCCTGAGCTGACAAACCAAAAGCTGCTTGTAGGTTAATAATAACCAGGGACCCTATTGGCTTCTGCACCTATGAAATTTTGGAGAGATCCAAAGCCAAAGAATAATGAACATCCGCCAAATGTCCAAACCCCAATGAAATTCAAACCAAGATTCAATAAAAATTTTCTTCACCTTGACATGGTAATTATAAATAACCCAATGTCAACTTGATCATATAAATAGCTCTTTATCTTATATAGTACTTGTTACACCAATAGACAACAATATACCTTAAATCCATTTGAATATATTTCATCTAATGGTTTAAAGCACTACTTGGAATCAATCTTTATATTTTTTGATTTCCTAGCTCTAGTTTTTAGTTGTTCCTCTTAGCCTCATTCATCATCTTCCATTATCTACTACTACTTCAAATATCCACAATTCATCATTTTCTTATTTTTACCTAGGTATAAATTATTCTTCTATATTATTTTCTTTCTTTCTCCCTCTATCCTTCTCTTTTTTTTTTTTTTTTTTTTTTTTTTTGCTCAATCTGTCTTCTTCCCTCCTTTTAGCCCTCATTTAAGGTTATAGGAAGTTTACTAAAGTTAACAACTAATTTTTTACCTGTTCTAGACCTTTATTACAAGTTTATACCTGGACTTGAGGAAATGTGGAGAACAGTAGCAACAAGTATTTGTTCTCATAAGGTTGAATAGACTGAGGCTTGGCACTGAAGTGATCATAGTATAAGGTTCAGTTGTATCTCTTAAAATGGTGCTGATATTGGGAGCAAAAGAGGTCACACATTGGTTTAGAATTTCATTATCTGGATATTTTCCCAACCCAGGACTCTTAAGAGAAAGAAGCTCATAAAGTAGTCCTTTGCTTAAAATAAAAAGTGAGAACTGTATTAATAGATGAGTAGACATACAAGCAACATGAAAAAACAAGGGAACAAACCATGCCAAAGAACCCATAATGCTTCACCACCTGACTTTATCAAAACCACAGTGGAGAACGCATCAGAGAAGAAATTTAGAAGGTTCATAGTTAAAATGTTCTATGAGGTAAAAGAAAATGTAAGGAGTGAAATCAGGGAGAAAATATGGAAAATGAAAGATCACTTCAATAAAGAGAGTTTCTGAAAAAGAAACAAACAGATTTTAGAAATGAAAGACTCAATAAACCAAATGAAAACTTAAATGGAAAGTATCACCAATAGATTAGAGTATTTTGAAAATAGATTTCAAGGTCTCAAAGACAAAGGATAACAACTTGAAAATAAAATTGAGCATAAAGAAAAGATGTTAAGAGACCATGAACAGAAAATTCAAGAATATGGTATAACATGAAAAGGCCAAATATAAGACTCATTGGGATAGATGAAGGCTCTGAAATATAAACTAAAGGGATGCATAATCTTCATAATGAAATAATATCAGAATATTTTCCAACCTTAAGAATAAGAGAGAAATTCAAATGTAAGAGGCCAAATATACAAAATCACAATATGTCCATTCCAAGACAGATTATAATGAAAAATTCTTTATATAGAGAATTAGGATAGAATTTTAAAAGATGTATGTAAGAGAAAAATGACTGGTCACAATATAGACTTCAACTGCTTTCACAACCTGGCCCTCAAAGTTAAAGGGAGTTTGGAATAATATGTACCAAACTCTAAAAGAAAATTGATTTCAATCAAAAATATTATACTCAGAAAAATTAAGAATTGAAGATGAAATAAAAACCTTCCATGATGAACAAAAGCTAAAATAATTCACAAGTAGAAAGCCTGCCTTACAAAACATACCTAATAAAATACTTCATGAAGAAACAATGAAAACTAAAAGTTTAAACAGATAGAGGAATTACACCAAAAGTATAGCAAACTTAAGGATAATCAAGTCTTATTAAAACAGTAGAAATAAATTGGCAGAAAATAAAAATCATCTCTCAATAACAACACTGAATATAAATGGTCTAAACTCTTCAATCAAATTATACAGTTTGGCAGATTGAATTAGGAAACAAGATCCAACAATATGTTCTCTAGAATAGACTCACTTCACAGGCCAAGGCATCAACAGACTGAAGATGAAAGGATGAAAAAATATACAATTCATATGGAACTTGGAAACAATCAGGGGTAGTTATTATTATATCAGCTAAAGTGGACTTCAAGCCAAGATTAATCAGAAGAGACAAAGAAAGTCACTACATACTGCTTATGGGAATCATACATCAACAAGATATAATGATCGTAAATATTTATGCCCCAAATAACAGAACATCTTCATACATTAAGAAAACCCTTCTCAATACTAAGAATCAAACAGACCACAAAACAATGATACTGGGTGACTTCACCATACCTCTCTCAAGGCTCAATAGATCATTCAAACATAAATTAAGATTCTATAGAATTAAAAAATAAAATTAAAAATATGAACCTAATGATTCTTTTTTTTTTAGAGAGAGAGAGAGAGAGAGAGAGAGAGAATTTTTTAATATTTATTTTTTAGTTTTTGGTGGACACAACATCTTCTATTTTATTTTTATGTGGTGCTGAGGATCAAACCCAGCACGCCGCACATGCCAGGCAAGCACGCTACTGCTTCAGCCACATCCCCAGCCCCAAAACTAATGATTCTTTTTATCATTGTTGCAATAGATTTTTTGTGTGATGAGTTGGGTTGTGTCCTCCCTCATTACTTGTTTTTTCACAGATCCAACTAATTTTATACATTCTTTCAACTAATCAAATTTTTCTCAATACCTTTTCTTCCTGACCTCCATTCCCCACCTTTCTTTTTCTTACTTCTTTTCCTCTGTGCTTTTCTTCCATCTCTCATCTCACCTATATCCCTTTTCTGTTCTTTTTTCCTTCCTTTCTTTTTCCCCTTTATTACAGTATAAAGTATATCATCATTAATGCTTAACTTTTCAGTATATTCTATATTTTTTTCTCATCCAATTTTTTTTCATTGATTAGTAGAGTTGGAAAGATAATTAGCAATGTTTCAAAACATATATTAACTTAGGGTTTGCTCTTAAATTACCACTATTACTGGCAATTACTCTCAATTACCAGTTGCTGAACTTAGCATATTGACTATGCTGATTGGATGTGTTGACAATGAGATGTACCCCACAGTCAGCACATACTATAAAGAGAAAACTAATCACTAAAGGATCCTGACATAAAAAAGAAAGAGGAAAAATCACAACAGATGCACAAATGCAGGATCTCAAAAACTAACAATATACCTCCAAAAGTTTATATACCACCCCTCCCCAACACTTGAATGCATGGACATCAAAGTGGATGAAATGGTGAACAAATTATATGAAAAGTTTATTGGTAAAAATAATCAATGAAGTAAAAAAAGATCTAAGGAAGAAACTAAGGGAGCAAATATAGTATGTGAAAGGTCATTTCAGTAGAGGAATTCTGAAAAAGAACCCATCAGAAATCTTGGGAATGATAGGCAAAATAAATAAAAAAACTTTAATCAAACATCTCTCCATAGATTAAATCAAGAAGAAAACAGAATTTCAAAAGCTGAAGGCAATTGAGCACTCTAAAACATTTGGCCCAAATTAGAAAAGAAAAAAAAATTTGACCAGAATTTCCCAGAACTCTGGGATATTATGAGATCTAACAAGGCTCATAGATATTGTACAAGGAGCAGAGATAAAGGCAAATGGCATTGATAACCCATTCAGTAAAATTAGAGCAGAAAAACTTCCAAATTTTTCAAATAAGATGGACATCCAAATACTGAGAGCATTTAGAACCCCAAATAGACAGAACAGAAAAGAACTTCTCCATGACAAACTGTGATTAAAATTCCAAAATTCCAGATCAAGGAAATGCCAGGATGCCTATAAAGGAAAACCAATAAGAATGACAGAAATTTCTCAGAAAAAAAAATCCCAATTCTATGAGGGCACTGAATGTGTATTTCAAAACATCAAAACAAAACAGAACTTTCAATCTAGATTGCTATACCCAGCAAAGCTATCCTTCAGAATTGAAGAAGAAATAAAAAACTTGCAAGATAAGCATGAACCAAAGGAATTTACGGCTACTAAGTCAAAGTGGCAAAGATACTTAAAGGAATCCTACACACAGAAGAACATAAAAACAAGAAATTTCAGAAAAGAATAATCTCATTAACAGTTGAAAAGCAAGTGAGAATCAGGACCAGTACAAACATCAGAAACAAATCAAAATAGCAGAAAGTAGTAAATACTTCTCTAAAATGACAATGAATTTAAATAGTCTCAGTTCTCCTACAAAAAGACATAGACTGGCAGATTGGATTTAAAAAACAATAACCAGCTGTATGTTCCCCACAAGAACACCTCAGAGGCAAAGATACACATAAGCTGAAAGTGAAATGAATAGAAAGTGATATTCCATACAAATCAACCCAAAAGACACAGCTACTCTTATAAAATCAACAAAGTGGTCTTCAACATAAAATTAGAAGAGACAAGAAAAGTCACTATACATGGAAAACAGATCAATAGAGCAAGAAGACAACAATGGTCAATATTTATGCCTCAAATGTTGCTGCATTTAATTACATGAAACAAAAACACTTGACATAAAGGCTCAGATAGTATCCTAATACAGAAATACTTCATGATTCTGTACAACTTTCTCACCAATATACAGATTATTCAGACACAAATTCAGAAAACACTTCAGACCTGAAACATACCCTAAATCAAATGGACTTAACAGACATTACAGGATATTTAATCCAACAACAGCCAAATATACTTTCTTGTCAGTTGTTGCTCAGTGGACTCTCTAGAGACCAAAATGAACCTGTTTTAGGCCACACATAAAGTTTTAGCAAACACAAAAAGTTGATATAATCCTTTACATTTTATCATATCATATTCAATGAAATTAGAAATCAACAGCAATTAAAACTACAAACTATAGAAACATATGGGGACTGAACAATACACCTTTGAATGATTAATGAGTCACAGAAGAAATAAAAGGAGAAATTTAAAAATCTTAGAATCATACAAATATGGAGATACAAAATATCAGATTCTTGGGGCTGGGATTGTGGCTCACTGGCAGTGCACTTGCCTGGTATGTGTGAGGCACTGGGTTTGATTCTCAGCACTGCTTATAAATAAATAAAATAAAGATATCAACAACTAAAAAAATTAAAAATTTAAAAAAATCAGATTCTCTGGGGCACCATGAAGGCAGTTTTAAGAGAAAAGTTTATAACTATGAGTATATACATTAAAAAGTCAGAAAGAACCTAAATAAATAATATAATGAGGTATCTCAAAGTTTTAGAAAAACAAGAACAAACAATTTAGTAGAAGGAAAGGAATAGTAAATGTCTGAGTAGAAATTAATTAAATCGAGAATAAAATATAATAAAAGTATCAATAACTCAAAGATTTGGCTCCTTGAATAGTTAAATGAGATTGAAAAATACTTAGCTGAACTAACAAAAGAGAGAGAAGATCTAAATTCATAAAATTAAAAGCAAAATAGGAGCATTAACAACAGATTTCACTGAAATCCAGAGAATCAATAGAGACTTTTTCAAAAACCTATATTCCAATAAATTAGAAATCTGGAAGAAATGCATAGACTTCGCAACAGATATGGCCAACCAAAAAGGAATCAAGGATATAAAAAACTTAAACATATCAATAACAAGGAATCAGATTGAAACAGTAATAAAAAGGTTTCCAACAAAAAAGCCCAAGACCAGATGGACTCACAGCTAAATTCTATAAAAACTCTTAAAGAAAAATCAATGCTGCCAATACTCCTCAAATTATACCATGAAGTGTAAAAGGAAGGAACACTGCCAATTCATTCTATGAAGCCATTATCATCTAGATACCAAAACCAGGTAAGGCCACATCAATGAAAGGAAACTGCAGACCAACATTCTTCATGAATACAGATGGAAAAACTTATTGATAAAATATTAGCAAATAGAATTCAATAACACATTATGAAGATTATATATCATGATAAAGTTGGTTTCTTTCCAGGGATGCAAGGATGGTTTAGTATATGTAAATCAATAAATATCATACAAACATAAATAGAACCAAAATAATACAACACATAAGTAGATCCAAAAATCACAAGATCATTTCAATACAGAAAAGAGTTCAACAAATTTAGCACCTATTCTTGATTAAAAAAAAACACAAAACACTAAAGAAACTAGGGAACAAACCTCAACATCAGAAAGGCTATATGTGATAAACACAGAGCCAACATCATTACAAATGGGGAAAGACTGAAAGTGTTTCTTCTAAAATCAGAACAAGACAAGATTCCCACTCTTACCACTTCACTCCTATTTCACATAGTACTTGAAGTTTTAGCCAGAGCACTTAGACAAGAGAATAAATAAAAGGCATCAAAATAGGAAAGGAAAAAGTGAAATTATCACTGTTTGTAGAATTTATATTTCTATACTTAGATGATTCTAAAAGCTCCATCAGAAGACTTCAAGAGCGAAGTAGTAGGATACAAAATAAAGACACACAAATCAATACCTTTAATAGACACCAATAATTAATCTTATGAGAAACAAACAGGAAAATAATTTCATTTATAATATTTTTTTAAAAACCCTAGGAATAAATATAACCAAAGAGGTACAAAATCTCTACAAAAAAAACCCATGAAAAATAACTATAAGAAGACACTAGATGTTTGAAAGACCTCTCATGTTTATAGACAGTCAGAATTAATATTGTTAAAATGGCCATATTACCAAATATAATATACAGATACAATGCCATACCCAACAAATTAGCAAGGGTATTCTTCACAGATCTAGAAAAACCAATGCTAAAATTCATGTGGACGATCAAAAGATCCAGAATAGACAAAGCAAGTCTGAAAAAAAAATCAGTGAAATACCCAATTTCAAATTATACTATAAAGATTTAGTAACTAAAATATTATGGTACTCGCAGAAAAACAGACATGTAAACAAAATGGAATTGAAGACCCAGATACAGTCATTTGATTCTTGACAAAGTTACTAAAAACATACAGTGGCGAATAGACAGCCTCTACAAATGATGCTAGGTAAACTGGGTATGTAGAAGGGTGAAACTAAATCCCTATCTCTCATCCCACACAGAGGTTCAATTCAAATGGATTAAAGACTTAGAAATAGGCAATAAACTCTGGAAGTATTAAAAGAAAACGTAGGGGAAACAATTCAACTTACAGGCACAGCAACCATTTCTTCAAGAGGACTCCTAAAGCTTAGAAAATAATACCAAGAATTAATAAAAGGAGTGGCATCAAATTAAAAAGCTACTCTACATCAAATGAAACAATGGTGCTAGTGCTATGACAGAGCCCACAGAATGGGAGAAAATCTTTGCAGCTACTTCTCTGATAGAGGGTAAGTATCCAGAATATAGAAAAAAACTCAAAATGCTTAAAATACACACACACACACACACACACACACACCACCCCTATTAATAAAAGGGCAAGTGAATTAAACAGACTTTTCTAAAAAGAAGTACAACTAGCCAAAAAATATATGAAAAAATGTTAAACATCTCTGGCAATCAGAAAATGAAAATCAATCTATACTGAGATTTTGTCCCACCCCAGTTAAAAGGAAAATCATCGAGAATACAAATAATAATTGCTTGTGGGGATGCAGGTAAAAAGGAATTCTCATACACTCTTGGTAGAAAAGTAAATTAGTACAACCACTATGGAAATCAATATGGCAGTCACTCAAAGATTAGGCACAGAAGCACCGAATTACCCAGCTATACCACTTATCAGTATTTACCCAAAAGAATTAGAGTAAGTATACTATAATAATACAAGCATTCTCAGTATTATAGCAGCACAATTTATAATAAGAAAGTTATGGAACCATCCTAACTGTACATCAACAGATAAATACATAAATAAAATGATACATATATTTGAGAAAATATGTATATTACACAAATATATATATATATATATATATACACATATATATATATATATGTAAATATATGAATTTTGTTCAGTTGTAAAGAAGAACAAAATTATGTCATTTACAGGAAAATGAAATAAACTGGAGAGTATCATGTAAAGTGAAATAAGAGACTCAGAAAGTCAAGAGTCATATGTTTTCTCTCATATGTAGAAGCTAGAGAGAAAGAAAAGGAAAATAAGGGATCTTGTGAAAATAAAAGGTAGACAAGTACCATAAGGGGGTCAGGAGGAGGGAGGAGGGGAAGGAAGGGGAGATACTAGGAAATGATACTGACCAAATTATGTTAAATTTATGTATGAATATGTCACAATGAGTCTCATTATGATGTATACTTATTATGTACCAATAAAAATAAAAGTATAATATAGAATAAATAGTTATAGGTATATTGGTAATCAAAAGTAAGTATGAAGAACTACTAAAACCAGCATGAATGCTAGATATTATCTGACTGGTTTTCCAAAATTATTTTTAGCAACAGCCTATTTACTAGAAACATGACCAAATGAAAGAACATAGAAATTTAGGAAGCAGATATTAGGAAAATATTTATCAATAAATAGTCACTTTAGCAAATTTAAATAGAGGCATAAAAGCCTTCAGAAAAATATATTATTGTGATAATAAAAGACTTCACTATATAAAGCTATAATTTCGAATTCATCTGGAATTAAAATGAGTAATAATAATATACAATGCAAAAAATATGTAAAACAAAAATTAAATTAACTCTAGGGGAAATGAAAGGTCTATAATTAATTAGAAAAATTTAATACACCTTTTAGATATTAGATTAATTGTTAAAAAGTTTGAATGTCATAATTAATAATATTGGCCAGCTGGGTGTGGTGGTGAATTCCTGTAATCCCAGCAGCTTGGGAGGCTGAGGCAGGAGGATCATGAGTTCAAAGGCAGCCTCAGCAATGCAAAGGCACTAAGCAACTCAGTGAGACTCGATCTCTAAATAAAATACAAAATAGTGCTGAGGATGTGTTTCAGTGCTCAAGTGCCTCTGAGTTCAATCCCCAGTATAATAACAAGAACAACAACAACAACATAAAAATGCATTATCTCTCCATGTATTATTATAAAAAAAATACATGTTCTTTATAAACACACATACACCAAAAAGGCTTTTTTGGATAACAATTTTATATCAACAAATATCAAAGAATAAGACTATGTGTAATTAAAATGGTGTTAAGTTACATCAATAAAATAATTATTTTCTAACTTACATTTATTAGAAATCTTAAGTATCCCAAATAAATCATGTCTTAAGAAATGATATGATCCTCTTAAAATACTTTAAATTGTGATATTAAGACAGCTTCAAGTAAAATAATCTTTGTGGGGTTTAAGTAGTAATTAGATGAAACTTTATGGTCTCGAATTCATATTTTGGAAAGAAAAATGATGAAATTAATGGGGTTAGCTCAAGAAGTTAGAAAATATAGTGAAACCAAAAAGTATAGGGGAAATGTGGTACTAATTTAGCTACAAGAAAGAAATAGTGGAGAAGATCACTGTCATAGTTTGGATATGAGGTTTTCCCCCAAAAGGTTCCTGTATTAATGCAGGAATGTTCATGGCTGAAGTACAGGTGACACTTGGCTATAGGACATAGGTGTCCAGGAGTGTGCCTTGGGGATTACATCTTGTCTCCCTGCCTCCACCCTGTCTCACTCTCTCTCTGCTTCCCAGTCACCAAAAGCTGAGCAGCTTTCTTCAGTTGCTGTCCTTTGCCATGGTATTCTTCCTCAGCTTAAACCCAGCGAGATGAAGTTAGCTGTTCATGGAGGAGAAACTCTGAAACTATAGCCCAAAATAACTTCCCCCCTCTAAGTTGGTCTTATTGTGTATTTTGGTCAGAGACAAATAAAGCTAACAAAATCATCAAACTAAAACTGGTTGTTAGGAAAAATATAAAAGCTCTTACATTGATCATGAAATATGCCATAAAATAACGTGGGAAATATACTTTTATATTAGTCTACCAGGGATAGTGGTGTAGCTTAATGATAGGGTACTTGTCTTGCCTAGCATGCAGTAGGCTCTGAGTTAAAGCCCCTTCACTGAAGGAAAAAAAAAAAAAAACTCGCAGTCAGAGGTTTTACTTTTAATTGCTATATACTAACAATGTCCGTTGTATAACTAAGAAAAAGAGCTAAAAAGGTAGCTATTTTTTCTCATCTTCCTCACCGTCTGATGCATTTGATATGCTATTATGTATAGGTCACCTCCAAGTATATTTAAAATCCAAGATTTCTACATTTTCACAAAAGTAACAGAATACAACACTTTAAGATTAAAGATTTAAAAAGCAGAGAAAATAACAAAATATAAAATAAATCTAGACCTATATATATTAATGTAAAACTTCCATATTTTGGTCTGTCTTCTTAGAGTTCTTTAGATTTCTTTACTGAATTTATTTTATTTGGTTAAAAAAGCAATAAAAATCATCATCTAATGGTATATATGATTAACAATTTATTTGCAAAAAATCATTTCAAATAGTATTTCTATAAGAAACTGTATAAATAGAGCTCCTTGTATAAAGACATAAAGCATGCAGAAAAAGTTTTAAAAGAAATAAAATTTTAGAATGTATAGAAAAATTGATTTTTTCAAATATCATATGCATTTTACCAATATTTAATATCGAAATGCTAGCAATGTGTAGTAAAGATTTATGAATTACTTTCCTTGGAATACTAACATGTACAAAGAGATCTGTGTAAGAGAGTTGATTGTAGCAATTTTTTAGCAAAACACTTCACAATTAAAAATATCACTAAAAGAGAAAAAGGATGAATAAGTTGTTCATAATCACTGGACTATTGAGCAGCAAATATAATATACTAGTCTTACAAAAGCCAATGTGCTGAATCTGTCTTGGTAAGTGAGGAAAGCAAGATATGAGTGACCTAACAAAATATGTTTTATACAATTAAAAATATTAAAAAATTAATGTGTTTTATAGGGATATATAATTTTGTAGTACTGCTTTAACATCTTAAAAATAAGAAAGAAAATGTTGTTTAAAGAGTCAAATAAAAGAAGAAGAAAGAACATCTAATTCAGGGTGCTCATTTTCTCTAAGCAATGGGAGATGTGGAATAAAATGGAAAAGATAACTTCAAGGGAATCTCTGATATTCATTTTTTAACAATGAAAATTCTTAAATAAAAATAACAAATAGTATTTTTAACATATACGGTGAGTATATAAGTGTCTTTTAACTTTATATGTATTTGATATATTGCGCAATTTTAAAAGATTTATGTTTCCAAGAGTAACAACGTTATACCAGCTTTTCAAAGAGTTTTCAAGAATTATTAGACCATGAAAGTTATATTTGGTTCTTTAAATGTTCATTGACCCAAATTAAATTACAAATGCCATTACTTCAGCCTTCCATTCAACCGTACTCTTTTAGTGTTCTAGTAATCAGCAGGTTAAAAGAAGACAACCTCTTTTCTGCAACAAGTATTCTCAGAGTTCTAACAAAATGTATCTTGTTACAACACCCAGAATGACAAGAATTGTTAAGGAAATGTATCAAATTTATTTTAGACACTAAGCACATGGATCAATATTTATTTGCATGACTGTCAACAAATGGTTTTAATGGTTCTTTGTTAATTATTTTTAACTTTTGGATATGTATTGCCTTTGAATCAAACTGAATCTAACCTTAGTTAATCACCTTTCTTCTTTATCATTATCAATTAATATTTTTAACTTTATTCTTTTCTTTATTTTTCCTGTATTGAATTTTCTAATAATGAAATGAATTGAGTCTTCTGTATCCATTTTACAACTTGATATAGGGAATGGAGTTGTATGTACCTCAGTGGTAGATATTGTAGCTAGCATGGATTCAATCCTCAGCACCCCAAACCCAAACAACAGAATGAAAACTTGATTTAGAAATTGTATTTTGTCCATGTCTTCTTGCAGATTTTAAATCTTGCCACTCTGTGGATTTCTTGTCAATGCCTAAATCACTCTGGCGCACATTTGAGACATGAGTTTCAATTCTAGATTATGCAATGTTTTTAAGCTGACTTCAGAAGATTTAAGAATATTTGCGAGCACTGTTAAGTAAAAAAAAAAAAAAAAAAAGGAGGGCCAGGGATGTAGTTTGGTGGGATAGCACTTGCCTGTTCCTAGGTTCACTCCCCAGCACTGAAGAAGGAAGGAAGGAGGGAAAAGAAAAAAGAAATAGTAAAAATGGAGAGGAAGAAGGGAGTTGGTGGCTGACCCTTTGAATATCTACAGTGAATTCTTGGAAAGTGAGGTTTATGGATAATTTTACAAATATTATTTCTGCAGAGAATCTCAGATGACTATGGAAAATGTTCTTTTGAATGACCTTTCCTTCATACAACCAACGGTTACTGCCTACCTGTCAAATTTATATTTTGCATCAATGTATTTCCTTCTTAGATTTTGGCTGAATACACTATAGTACAATTAGAGTTCTTGTTCCTAAACATAGAATATCAATGATGCTTTTGGTTTCAATTTTGTACTGTATACATGTACAAAACATGTACGATTGATTATACCAATATAAATATGTACATTGGTAAAAATGATCATCTAATTTGTGGCTGTATTTCATTTTGGACTTCATAGAGAAAGTACTTGGTTGTTGCTGCTGTGTAGTGATTAGTAGATCCTGGTACATTATAAGGCCATAAACTTGTTTATAAAAAGTATTTTTTTTTGTAAAGTGAATTTATATATGGTTTACTATGTATTGTACTTAAACAAACTCTTAAGTGTTTTCCATAAAGATAAACACTACTTTTTTGGTAAGAAGAAATCTCCTTTAGTCTGACTTGAGAGGTTCTTATCACTTCAGAAAGTCAGAAAGAGCAATGTCTTCCATAAATTTGGTCAACAGAATGACTACCGTAAGTATGGTCTGAAGGGTGTTGAAGAGCTCGTCAAGACTCATTTTGTAAATAAAGCTAAGGACTTGCATTTTAGTATCTGTGAACCACACTATAAATAATTTGTAAGACCTCCTGACTTGTATTATTTCCATTTAAAATACATGTTACCTCTTTTACCATTGGAGTAAAAATGTAAAGTTTAAAATATGTAAGATGTATTTATGTTTTCAAGGATAGTGTTTTAATCAGTTTTAATTGCTGCTGCGATTAAAGGACCAGATCAAAACAATTGTGGAGGAGGAAAAGTTTATTTGGAGTGTTACAGTTTCAGAGGTCTCAATACATAGACAACAGGCTGCTTTATCTCAAGGTGAGGTAGAACATCATGGCAGAAGAGTGTGGCAGAGGCAAATAGCTCATATGGTGATAAGGAAGCAAAGAAAGAGAATCTCCACTTGCCAGATACAAATATATACACCAAATACACCCCCCCCCCCACAATTTTAACCTCCTCTAGCCATACCCTACCACTTCAGTCACCACTCAGTTAATCCCCATCAAGAGATTAATTCACTGACTGGGTTAAGACTCTCACAACCCAATCATTTCTCCTCTGAACCTTCTTGCATTGTCTCACACATGAACTTTTGGGGACACCTTGTATTCAAGCCATAACAGACACACAGATGAAGTTGTGAAAAATTCTAACCTCAAATATTATGCGGCAAGACTTTCAGGAAGAAAACTTCAATGCAATTAGGAGTGACTCTCAGGGAAGAAAAAGTAGGTTGATTGTCTATTGCTGGTAGCAAAGGAAGGAAAACTAGCTTGGAAATAAATCTGTGCCTCTTATAGGACAGTCTCATTTTGTTATATTTGCCTTGTCTCTAAATAATCGATATACACCCAATGGGTACAGTGTTTGTAGCGGGTGTACATGGTTTGATTCCAAAAATAATTCCATTATTTCCAATATTCGTAGGTGTTTTTCATTATTTATTTAGGTATTTTGGGTGAAAAAAAAAACTTTTCTTATTCTGTGCACACTATGTAAAAATTTACTTTCTCTTACCATTTTTGTCATTAACATATTTTAATATATGAGTGATATATGGATAAAGTGTTAAATATCACTTAAGTTGAGATTGACAAATTCAAATTAAAATGTACATTTCAGATAAATAAGGAATGTCATTTTTTAAAAAATATAAGTATGTACCAAATATCATATTGGACATACTCATAGCAAAACTGTAACAATATATTGTGTATCTGTATTAAAATCTACCTTAAGTCTTTGGAAATTTTCCATAAAAGTGATATTCACTATTGCTTTAGTCACATTTTTTTTTATTACTACAAAAAAGTAAGCACATAAAGTCAGGAATATGTCTATTTTTACCACTGTGTATCCTGTGCCTTACAAAAGATGCACCCATGAATATCTATAATGTGAATAGGTTTTTTTCTAGGTGCTAAATATCAATTTTATTGTTTTATATAAATGACTTTAAATATATTCTTCCTTCAAGAAAAATAAGCAATCTTTTTAAATTTTTAATTTAAAAAAAAAATTGATTCTCAGGGTGCCATCTCTCTCTCCCTCCCCTCCCCCCCTCTTTCTCTTTCTCGATATTTTTAGTTATAAATGGACATAAAAACTTTTTAAATTATTTGTTTATTTTTTATGTGGTGCTAAGGATCAAACCCAGTGCCTTACATATGTTAGGCAAGCCTTCTACCACTAAGCCATGACCCAAGCCACAAGAAAAATAAACAACTTAATATTCATTCAGAAGCAAATAATTTAAAAATGCTCAAGGTAAGTGCCAAAGATTGGAGCAGCATTTGACCATATATTGGTAGGGAAGCAGTCATTAATAAATAATTACAAAATAATTAACAAGTATTTCATAGAATCATGAAAAACATGACATGCAAATTTAGAAGAAAGAGTAATTCTAGTTGGAGGATGAGATAGGCTTAACAGAATTGGATTTCCAAGTGGACCTTGAAGCACTGAAAAATGCACAATAGTCTGAAGAATTTTCTAGAAAGTAAAAGAAAGGAATGACGTCTTAACACAGCAAGGTATAGTCAAGAATTAGACTAGGGTTCAACTTAGTTGAGATACAGGTTTTAAGAGTAGAATTTGTGAGAGATGAGGGTACAAGAAAGAATAGGATATGAATAAGGAATTGACATTCCAATTAGCTAATTACTAGAGTGAAGAAAATTACATGTCAGAAGACAACACTGGCAGAAGGAATGAAATTCTGTCTTCATAAAACATTGCTAACTTAATAGGCAAACTAGTCACTCTGGCCATTGAAATAAGAAATAAATCGTCTTATTTATAAATTCATATTTTCCTCTCAATCTTAAAGATCAGAGAAAAACGGGTAAAAAAGAGCTTTTAATGAGAATATCTTCAATATTGGTACTTCATTTTTTCATCATGTCCCAAGTTCATAAAAGAGTGATGTCCTCACTATGTTGCTTCAATGCCTGTATTTTAGTGGACTCAACTTGGAAAATGTTTCTTTTAGCAGCACAAGCTTAGAAAAAGTATATGGATTGATGTATTTAATTTGCATTCCACTTGTAACACAATACGACCTTCTCTTTTTAAAGACACACTGACAGTGTGAATCATAATGTTACTTTGTGTTATAAAGAATAGTAATAAAGTAAGGTGGTTGTAACTCAGAACACCACAGATTTTGTTAAACTATTTTTCATATTTCACCTCATTTTAATATATAGGAAGGAAATAAAATACATGTCAGTATTAAAATTTTGCATTAACTTATGTTTTTTTTTTTTGGTTGGGTGTTCTTGTTTTTGTTTTATTCCTCTTCATATCTTTCAACAAAGGGGATAGATTTGTAGAGGACAGCATTTTTCTCATTTGTGGCATATCTGTACAAATACAATATATAATTTTCAGCAAGAATATTGTTCCGTGTAAGGAAAAAATAATGCCCTAGGTTATTATTTCAAATCACAAGTCTGGATGCTGTACCCTGATATTATTTATTTGAAGTTTATGTAGAATATATTACTTGAAATTTGAAAGCTGCTTTATTAACTCTAACAGTCAAAGCATTCAAAGCTAAGAAAAGCTGTCCTTACACTTAGTTGAATGCTCAAGCAAAAAAATTATTTAAAAAAACATCATGTACACAAAATGCAGCAGTAAGCTGATTTGTGTGCACGAGAGGGTTGTTTGTCCTCAAAAGTACATTCTTAAATAAGAAGAGAGAAGGAAAGAAAAGGCAAACGGCACCTTGAAGAAAAAGAACAGGAGCAGATGTCCTTTAGCTGTGTGTTTTATTGATTTATAAACACTCAGTCAGGGTCCCTCATCTCTGCAGAGTAATTTAGATATGGGAAAATATCTGTGAAATATATTGATTGTGTTATTGATTGAAAAGCCAATTGCTGTTGCACTCCTGTTTTACCATTTAAGTCCTGACACATTTTGACATATGAGCCAGCTGTGACTACTGCCTTGATTCTGCAATAAGATAATGTGAAAGCTGTCATAACCACTTCTCTGTCAGCCTTGAGTATTTACAGCACTGGTGGTGCTGCTATTTAGCTTGCTCTTTAACTACCTGAATAATGAGAATTTGTTAAAGCTCTCCCTATAGTAGCTTGTGTGTTTGCATTAGTTGTGTACCTATATGCACACAAATTCATACTAGTTTTTGTTTTGTTTAGAGAACTGATATTTTGGTAAATTAAAAAAATACATGACCAATTTCTTAGAATCTTCATAGTTAATCTATGCTCATGTGAATGATTGAATCCAAGCAAATGTTTTATTTTTCTCTTTTTCTGTAGGGAATTTTGATTTCAGAACATTTTTCTTCATAATTTTCCTTGTTTACCAAGATTAGTTTCCATTCAGCAGCAATAAATTATGGAAGGAAACTACTCCTTTCAATCTACAGATTTGTTATTTATCTGGTACATTTATTCTGTGAAAAAGGAATGCACTTTATACAAAAATTATTTGACTTGAAAAGAAAAAACTCATCTATGAGCCTATCCATAAAAGCTCACAAAATTCATATAAACAAATCTCCAAAAAATATACTTCAAAGGATCTAAATTTTACGACAGAACTCATTAGATGATTAAAATTAAAAATACCGTTTTCCTGTTTCTTGTCACATAATCACAATGTACAAGACAAAAACTCCTCTAAATCACTCTTTTCATGCACAGTCAATATGAATCTTTTCCAAATAAGGCTGTTTAAATGTATACTATACATTATTAAAGTTGGTGTCCAAAATATTCCTCTTATATACTGATGCATCTTCTCATTGTCACACATCTCTGATTAATCACAAGCAACATGTTGTTATTTTCTTTCTTACTATATTTAAAAGCATCCTTCAATAGATGTAACCCAATGAAATAGTTTCATTCTAAGGAAGCAGAGCTGATGTAAATAGCCTGGGAACACTGCACCATATTATAAGGATGGACAGCAGATCACTCATCTGGGAAATGAAAATGTTCATTTAACAGTATGAATGGCACACCATTCTGGAAAATGACTGACATATCAGCAGTGTTAAGCATTAGACTTGTGATTGATTTGGATCCAACTTTGAAAAGTCCAACATATCTTTTCAATGTGCAGCTTTCCTGTAATTTGAGATTTTTTAGATGTGTATTTTTGAACTTCAGCATCATGTTCTAAAACATATTTCTCCTTCACATAAAATTACCAGTGATCCTCTGTTTTTAACGAAATATCAGATTCTGACAAAGTAAAATCTTTAGTTCAAAGATGTATGAGATTGATTTTGAATCTGACATCAATTGAAGAAAGGTGAGAGATGGGGAGACTACATTTCATGGGAGGATTGTATATTACCTTCAGTGTGGAGAACCAAATATGAAGTTGGAGTAACCATTTCTGCCAAGATCTTATTTCTGTAGCCTCCCACTTTCCATCCTGCCCTTACGGTAGGATTAGAGCAAGTCACATATAGGAGAAGGTCACTCCTCAATCTAGATTGCTATATAATTATCTACAAAACATACTGAATTTGCACATTCCTGGTCTATCTACTGTTTACCTAGAGATTTTGGTTTTATCAAAAACAAAGTTTTTAATTTAAATTCATTTTACACTTATAGGAAACTCCTAAAATCGTGCTAAGTCCTCTTTCTCACTCAGCCCACGTATCCTAGTACTAACAGTTTGTTTAAAATAGTACAATTTTTGAAATTAGAAAATAATCATGAGCACAAAATTACTAAATCATCTAGAATATTTGAATTTCACCCATTTTTCCAGTTATGATTTTTTTTGTGTGTGTGCTTGAATCCTACATTGCCTTTAGTTTTCCTTGGTCTTTTCCCATCTGCAACAGTTCCTTGGGAATCTGCTCTTAATTTAGCAAATTAGGTTCATCTGATATAGTTGATTTGCATTAAAGTTTGAGAGTGTCAATTTAGAGGATTATTTAGATTTAGAGGGGAAATTCCCTGGAATCCCTCTGTATTATTATTAATTCTGAAATGACTGATACTATTATTTCTGTGGGTTGGTAACAGTTGCATCTGATACATTCACATTCCTTTTGTTTCTCTTTTCTCTTGGTGTAAGTACTACAATATTTGAGACACAATTTGTATTCCATATGTACATCCTTAACCAGTGTGGTGTTGTCATACTGGATTCTATCCCTCTGATGTTACTTTCTGAATTATAAATACATATGATGCACATTATTCTGCCATTTCATGAGTTGTCTTATTCAAGTGGTTCACATAAGTTGATTTGGAAAAAAAATGTATACTTAGGTGCCACAATGTTCTAGACATGTATCTCTCAAATTTCTCAATTTTGTGAGTAAGTTTGGGAAAATAAGAATCATTCTTGTTTCTTATTTTCCAGTTATAAAATTGCTATGAAATTTTAGCTCTCAAAGGGACCTTGGATAGTATCAAATACAGATTGCAAATTTAACATGTATAAAACTGAGCCACAACTATGGGTGTGGCATATCTAAGGTCAATAATCAATTATCAGGAGAAAACACACACACACACACACAGCCCTAAGCATTTTCCATAAGCATTCTTCTCTAATAATGCACCATCAGTATCCTTTCAACATTTTCTCTGAGGAAAGAGATTACTCTTTTCCATGTCTTTGCCTTTGCCTCTCTATAAGGAGTTCTCATTCCTCCAACTTTCATCTCTTTATATTTTTCTTCTCCTCCTACAAGTGTTTTTAATTTAACAAATGGCAATGAGAAAAGTAATATAACCAAAATACTTCCTAATCATCATTTATATTATTGCACTTTCTACTTGTCCCAAAATCTCTTGAATATCTTCTCTTTCTCAACATCCCATTACTACTCCTCTTTTCACCCAATTCTGGCTTCTTCATTAAGCCATGTACTGAAATATCACTTAGTCATACCACTAATAACTTATACATTTAGAAATTCAAATACTTTTGTTCTATTTCTTCCTTCTTCAACTATCCAAAGTAATTTAACTACATAATATCTGTTAACTACATAATATCCCTTAAAACCATTCACAGTAGCCAAAAATGGAAACATCTAAGTATCCACCAACTGACAAATAAAGAATATGTGGTACAAATAAATCATGGGATATTATTTAGTCTTAAGAAAGAATGAAACTCTGTCATTTGTGACAACATGGATGGAATTTGAGATTATTGTTTTTAAGTAAGCCAGGGATAGGAAGGTGAGTACCATATAATGTTCCTCATAAGTGGAATTTAAAATAAGATGATCTCATAGAAACTGAAAGTAGAATGGTTGTTACTGGAGATTTGGGAAAGGAGGGGAGAGAATGGCATGGGGAAAAGTTGATCAATGAGTACTAAGTTACATATAGAGTAAGAATTCCTGATGTACTATGTATAACACTATGGTTTTTATAGGTGTCAATTACATACGGTATATTTCAGAAAGTTAAAATAAAGGATTTTGAATATTTTCAGTATAAATAGAAAAATTTTGAGCAGGTATGATTACCCTGACTGAAATATTATACACTGTATACATATATGGGAATATCACATGGTACCTCATCAATAAAATACATTTTATATTTTAATATATCAGTTGAAAAATTAAAAAGCAAAAAATATGGTCTCCTTGGCTTTTCAGGTAACCCTCTTCTCCTTGATTCTCTGTTATATACACCTCCTTCACTAGCTCATTGTTCTCTGTATAATGTCATGAGCCATCATCTATCTTATATTCTTACTCATAAAATACTCTTCCAAAGTGGCATAGTTTTGTGTCTGAGAAGATTTATTGATATTCGGCTTCTTTACCTTTTTGGTCTGCTTGGTGAAAATGGACAGGAGCCCAATAAATATTTGTCCTTTGCCAGCTGTCATAATGTCAAGCTTGGTCTTTAGAGGGCACTGGAGTGACATTTCAAATGGAAAAAAAAATTTCTTCCTGGCCTCGGTGCTCACTGAGAAGGCTCCTGCAGAGAAGAAGGCTTCTCTAGTGTCTAGTATCTATAGTTCATACAACTTTTCCAGGGCCCAGTACCTACAGTCTGAAAGATTTTTTTTTCCAAAAAGGCTCCTGTGGTGCATGTAGCTTCTTCAGACCCAAGTATCCATGGCACTGATGTCTTCAGTGTCCAATTCCAATAGCACCAAGCAACTAGCAGCAACTACTAGCCAGCAAGCGTGTTGGGTGTTATAATTCAGCCCAATGGGTAGTAGCTTCTTTCTATATCTGCCATGCCTATAATTTTTAGAATTCACTTTAATTCTTCCTCATCAATTCTTCATTCCTCTAAGCCCCTACTATGATTAATAATTATATTAAATTTTTTCTATTCAAATTACTGAGTAGTTTGCTTTTTTTCCATTTGGATCTGGAATAAAACAGCTTTCCCATTGTGAAATAATCTGGTTTCTCCGGAGAGTGTTGCTTTAGATATAAGTCTTAATTGCTACCATTCTATCAGAAAGAAGAATCCTTAGGAAACATGAGTAAGGGAAAGAAAAAACAAGGAAAAAAGGAAACAGGATGAGGCACCCTGTGTAACTAATCTGTTAACTAGAGGCAACTATTATCAATTGTGCTTTTGATGGTTTGATGCAATATACCAGGCCATATTCTGAGATTGTGAATAAACGAATGGAATCCATTTTGAGGAAGGGGAAAAATATTTTACCTCCTGATTCCTGACTTCCATTGATTACAGTTTCACCTCATACTGCATTAATACTAACAATCTGTATATTTAAGAATGCAAAAATCCTTCCTGTGTTTTACACTACAGTGACAAATGAGATAGCTTGAAGCAAGAAGAGAAAGTACAAGGTGTGGACATGAAGTGCCACCAATGACTACAATTGTGATTTGGATGGAACAAATGCCTAAGGGTCCCAGAGACATGTGATAGAATAGATAAGGAGGTGTCTAAGGTATACCTGACACAGGATTTTATCCATGTATATAATCTAAATTACATTCCACATATAGATGAATCTCAAGTCTCTTCCCCCATTCCCTCTTTGCCTCATAAGAATCATTCTATAAGTATATATAATGCTTATTTAACAAATATGTATAAATACCTTACTAGTGCCTTAAATTTGGCATGTGCAAAATTGAATTCAATTTAGTAGTATTTTCAAAAGGTCCTCTGACTAATATCTTCATTCTTAGTTAAGAAAGTACCATCCATTTTAATGTTCTTTTAAGATGGAAGCATTGATTTTTCCCTTAGATCTTGCCCACTCTCCTATTTTATTGTTCATCAAATCATCTTATATTCTTCTTTTGGAATGTTTCTACAATCTGGTCTCTAATTTTATTTCCATTGTCATTCTTTTATTCTGGGTCTATCCTCATTCTCTCCAATCATTGCAGTAGTCTCCTACTGGCATTCTCTATTCCCTTCAACATGATATCCTTAGAAAATGATTCTGCTCTTTATCTATTGGGAGACACAACTTCCCATTGAACACAGGAACAAATCCAAATTCATTGTCTTGGCATACAGTGTCATTCACTGTACACCAAATTGTTCATCCTTAACACCACAATTTGTCCTTCTACTCATTCTAATTTTCACTCAGTTTCTTTTCCTACACTAAGTTCTCATGCTTCTGTCTTACTGACCCTTGCAATATACCATGACATTCCCAGATTTTTTTTCTATTTTAAGACTTATAATTTTTCCTACTGCTTAGAATATGATAAATCTCTCCTTTCCATAAAATCTAGGTCACATGTCATCTCTTCAATAACTTTCCTAAAAGTAGTTAACCATTCTCTTCTCTGACCTCCCATTGCATATTTCCTATGATCCTAAAAGTATTTTCATATTTTATTGTGATTTATTTGTTTGTATACCTGTATTACCAGTATATTGTGATTTTTCTCTAGGACCCATGTATTATTCATTCTCATATCCCCAGCACTCAGCGTAGCTTTTGTGCATAAACCTTCCAATAAATATAGGTTGAATTGAATTTAAAAGAAATCAGAGATGAAAGTATATATGGATAGTATTAGCAGGAAAGCAACATTTCACTATAGCATGATATACATCTTATCTTGTACTTATAAGATTCTGTATTGATGCTATAGACACTTTGTCATCCATCCAAAAAAGCAGCAGAGCTTTTTGCCAATGAGCAATGGCTATGTATGTTGACAGTTTATTTCAGTACATTATATGGCACTCAACCAAAATTGAACAGCAGGAAAAGATGGAAAGAAAATGACTATTTTCTAGGCCTCCATCACTGCAGGTAGGACTAAATGGATTTCATGATGTTCATGTGCCTTGGTTTGCATCAACTCTTACGTGTAAATCAAATTGATCGTCCTAAGTCGTTTGGCCCAGGACTGTCATTCTAAGGCCTACAGTCATACAATGCTATATTACATTCTATTATTATATACTACATCACGGCATACTGTATCTATTACAGTCATCTCATGTGGAATTACCTCTTTCAGAAGGATAGAACACACCCTAAATTATATTGGCCTCATCACTTGTACTAGCTTTAGTAGAAGAAGCTCTTTTAGCACTGTGTTATTACCTCTGGTATGATTAGAGGAAAGGTAGTATTTCATACCAAGACTAAAATGTTGTCTTAGAAACAAATAAATCTAGATATTTTCAGATATGTAATATTAACTTTTCAATTGACAGAACCACGTTCAGAAGATTATGTTCCCTTGGAATTATATGATTATATGTATAATGCTAAAGTTTATGTTTACTTTCAGAATTACACAGAATCTTCATGCATCAGAAGGAAACAAAACTTCCTATTTTTTCTAAAAATTTTATATTTTCTTAGTTCAGATATACTAGACAAAATCTTCCTAATTATTTGAATCTAATATCATATATATTTGAAGTTTATCTCTGGTCTATCAGGAATAATTGTGCTTGTTCAGTAATGGCTTATTTTTATCTTATAGTTACATAAATGCTGCAAAACTCATTTTTTCTTCTCTTGCTTTGGCTGGACAAAGCTTAGAGCAAAAATTGTGGCCTGTGTTTAGAAGTTATATAAAGCTTTTTTTTACATTGACTAGTTTATACTAACCTTCATTTCAAATTCATTTTAATTTTCTATCCTTTTTCTTATTCTCTGTGAACACTTATTTTAATCTATTTTAGCATGTTTAATACCTATATTTTTAAACCAGGATGATTTTTAGTAAAAATTTGAGATATTAATAAATTTATGAAAAAATAACAGTATTCCCTCTAATGAATTATATAATTTTTATTATGTCTTTATTTTCTAGGCTTCCTGTATTAGCAGTACTACATAAAAAATATCAAATACTCTACTATAGTTAATCTCTTAATGTATTAGCATGACCTGAGAATGTATCTTTTAACATTTTAAAATAATCATTCCTATGTTTTACTCCTGGGAATGCAACCCTATCTTCCTTTCTTTCATCCTCTGTTTTCTGTCTGCCATGGATGGAACAGTGCTCCTCCATCACACTTTTCAGCCATAATATTCTGCCTCATTCTGAGTCCAGAGGAATGGACGTGGCTGACCATGGACTAAATCTCTGGAACCATGAGCCATGAGGTATTTTGGTCATAGCAATGAAAATTTAACACACTTTCTTTTACTAATTTTGAAATAATTTGTATGTTATTCTGCAGTTATGAAAACAAAAAAATTAATATCGTGTTTAAACTACTCAAGCTTGCAAAATATTTATTGTTAAAATAAAAGTTTGGGGCACACAATGTACCTGAAAATTTTCAATTCCATTCAGCCATCTTTCCTTGAACATATGGGGCAATTTCATTGTCAACTTTGGACTGCCTGGACACATTAACTTTAAACAGGAAATCAACTGAGATTTGAATTTCATAATTCATGTTGGGTCTCTGAATGTTCTACTTATGCTGAAAAGAGCTTATAAAAACAAAGCAAGATAAATGCATTGATGGGAACAATGAGACAGATAGAGCTGTCACTATGCATAATCAGAACAAGCAGCTAATACTACATACTATTCCATGGTCAAATAACTACTATTAAATTCAAATAGCTAAAGAAGTTTGGAAGTAGAATTTTGGCAAGTACTCATTAATGATTTAGGACAGAGTATTTTATCAAATTTACTAGTAAAGTTTGTGTCTTACAGTTCATATAACTCTGTGACTTCTCAACTCTGACAATCAGTTAATAAAACCAGATAAAAATTTTTGAGTACTCACATTGAGCCAAACATGATGTTTCAAATAGTTAGCATAGATTGTCCTATATATCTCCATAATGATTTTATAAACTAAGTTTTCTTTCCCTGTTGTAACAATGAGGAAGCTGAGACTCAGAAAGAGAAATCTACTTGCCCTACATTAAAGAGCTAGCAAATGGTAAAACTATTATTTGAATGAAGTATTCAAATTCCAAGCCTATGACCTTCATCAGTGATATGTTTCTTTCCTTTTTTCGGTTTCCTAAATAAAATCCTTCCATTTTAACAGATATATTAGAGGCCAGCAAACTTAATATCTGCATCCCTCTTTCCATTTATTTTACTGATGAAATATTAAGAACTCCAACTATCATAGATAAATTTCTTCTGGAATTCAGAACTAGTTCATTTGTTCTTGCTTCTTCCATTAGCAGAAAAGTAGGCTTGTTTTACAGTCCTATGTGAAGATTACCTTGAATTATGAAAGATCTCTATTTCTCACAAGGGTGCAGAAATCTATGGAAAAGGCAGTAATGTCATTTTGGCAGTGTATCATCCTGAATCAGAAACTAAAGCATGCAAACTGAAATTGATTTGTAACAGGTACCTTATTAGAAGCAAACATCAAGAAAAATAGAATCAATGTTGAAACAAAAATTTGTCTTGTAAGCAATCCTGAGTGAAATGTGTTGACACAGCATCACATTCTGTAGCCCCATTTTTGCATGCTTTTCAAAGCACAGCTATCTCAGGCTGAGGGAGATGAATAATTGACTGATCACTGCATAATTCAACATAGTGTTGTAAAAATTCAAGGTCTGGCAAATTTGAAGCTTTTCTTTTTTATTGAGACTGAGGTTAAAGTTTCAATCAACCTTGAAGAAACATTTAAATAGCACAAGGATATATGATTTATTAAAGTGCATATTATTCTTTCTTATATTCCCTCCTTCTTCATTAAGCTGCCTCACATAATGCACATATAAAGTTAAAAGACTCTCTATAAGGTTTAGTGGATCTCTGCCTGTAGTGACTTCAAAAGCACTAATATTGTCAATGTCTAAGCACACTTATAAAGCAAAGAAACTCAAATAAACTACTTTCTATATATCCTATTGTATTTATTTTATTCATTAAGTATTCCAAGAATATTATTTAGTATATTCTAAAATTCACACAACACACATACAAATACATACATAATAAGGGATGAAGTGATGTTTTTACTTAATTAATTTTCTTATCCAAATTTTTATTATCTATTAGGACTCAGGCACTCAATTTTGTAACCATGACATAAGTTGGAAAAAGACAAAAACAGAGACCTTGTCAAGAGGAAGAAAGGCAATCAATTTTGATAGGGAAGTAGAGAACAAGCAAACAACTGTATGGGGTTCAGTTAAATGTGAGAGATGTTAAGACTTATTAGATATTACCTTAAAATGTGATTATGTTTATTTTCAAATAAAGACTAGTTCTTTAATTTTCAAGATTCTATAAACTCCCTTCAATTTTTCCTTAAAAAAAGATTCATAAAAATTTCTCCAAATTACATCTAATATTAAAACACAATTATTTCATTATGTGAATTGGCAATGTTATTATCATTATATGTATAATGTTGAAACATTATTAACATTTAGATGACATTTAACATTAGATAACATTTCTGAGACAAATATGACCAAAAAATCTTGGTTTGTACAGAAATCTGGTTTTGAAAACAAATTTTTCTGAAATGTCAAAGGTGTAATGGTAGTAATCTATTTTTTAAAATTGGTGTTTTAGAAATCATACTCTTCAAAGGAAATTTGGAGAAAATAGGATTAACAAAAAGTTATCTGAGAATTTGAGTAATAAACTATTTATATTGACTATAATATTGACTATTTACATTAAAAATATTCTTCTCTGTAAAATAACAAACTCCATAATAAAGTATTTGAGAAAATTCTTTTAACTTCTGTGTATTTCAATAGGGCAAAAAGTTAAGCATATAACCATGATGCAGTCATTGTGTAAGGTATGACCACTAGAAGACATGATCATACAATAGGGATGTTGTCTTCGAAAACCTGACAGTGTCACTGGGAACCAAAATATTAGAAGATACAATGATTAACCATTGAACATAATAATTTTATATTTCTCTTTTATTAAAAGGTTCTCAAAATCCTAAGTGAACAAAAGAATGGCATAAAATCAAAGAAGAAATTTAGAACTGTGAACAAATGGCTAAATAAATTGCCATGTTTCGGGAAGTGATTGGAAGATAAGATACTGCCATTGAGAGTTATTTCTTAAAAATAATCATGAATTTAGATCCAAAACAAACCCTCTTCTTTTTATTACCCACAAACACATAAAATAATTTTATCCTATAACTTAGTTAGCAGTTTCTTGGGCTGTCTAATGAACTAAAAGAATTGTCATTATTGTTAGGTGCACAGGAGTGTAGGCAGCATGGCACACACTGTTGATTTGATACCCTCTATGATGACAGTATATGGTTCACCGGCTTGGTTAAACAGCACATCAGCAGCAGTGATGGGTGATCAATCTCATTCCCCATAGCATTGCTCCCCAAAGAGTCATTATTAAGAATAAAATGAAGAAAGGCTATCAGAGGGAATCACTGGGTCTATGGCTTAAAAGAAAAAAACTAAGAAAATAAATGAATAAGAGTCTTTGCAAAATACATTTTTAAAATCTTGTTATAAGGGAAGCAAGGGACCGATTAATATCTTGGAAAATGGCAAATCTATTTTCATACTTACAACTTGTAAATATCACTGTCAAATACTAAAATTATTATGCTAGCATATTAAATGGAACTTCTATTTCATTACTAAATTTATTTATAATAATCCATTTAAAAAGAAGCATATAAGGTATCAGAATCTTGACCTCCATGTGTCTATACCTGGCAAAAACTGAAAACTTTAAGTTTTTTAACACTTAAATACTACCCATAATATTAATATCATATAAATATTTGCTATTCCATATGCAAACTGGAAAATCAGCAGGTTTTTTTAATTCTATAAATAGGATTTTAAAAAAGCCAATTTAAAAAAAAAGCCAATTCTAAAATCTATAGTTATGTAAGGTGATTTTGTTTCAATAAATCTAATTTTTTTATCTTAATATTAGACAGATAAAGTTAAGCATACTTAGTAAAGTACAATAACTGGAACAAATTTTACTCCAGTGTGAATTTCCCTTATGTGAACATGAATATCTTATAAAGAAGATAAGTGGTGGGGGATATTGTAACATAAAATCAAAGTGTTATGACAGCTCACATTTATTTATTTCTTGTAATGCCTCATTCCTGTATTTGCTTAGAACTTCACATAGATTCTCCTGTTTAAACCTCATAGTAATTGTGAGGTATTTCTACTAACTAGCTCTTTTCCTTGTGAGGAAATAAAGCTTAGAAAAGTTAACCAACTTGTCTAAGGTCATAACATTTGAAAGTGTTCCAACAAAAAATTGAAACGAGAATCTGGCTTCAGTTTCTGCCTTTTTAACTACTACATATTTTTATTTCCCCTAAAATATTGCTTCAAATGTTCTGCAGTTTGGTATTGTTTTGGGGACCAAATTTTCTGGATCTTATAGTGGGAAATATTATTTTATAGGCAAAACATATAACTCTGAAATAACTATTTTATTTATCCATTGTTTTGTTGATTTTTATATCAAGTTAGTTACACTCAGAAACAATTTTTGAAAAATCCCTATGAAAATATCCTCAACTGTTGGGAAATGTTATAGTCTCACATAAAAATAACTCACAAATCTGGTTCTGGAATTAGGTAAATTTTTCAAAAGCTCAGGGACATAAACAGTAGCTTAGATTCTTTTCATATTACTAATCTGTCCAATTTCAGTATGTCAACTATAACCTCCTATATTCACGAGGTGGCTGCACATATAATATCAAGACATGACAATGTACAGCAGAAAAAGAAGTACATTTCCAGAGAATTTCCTTCATGAGTCTCTGGACAGGTTTTTTTTTTTTTTAATATGTCTATGCCTAAAGCAGTCCCAATTGAAGAGAATATAAACACCATCTTCAGTTAAAACAGTATGATTCTGTTCCTTCTGATTCTCTTCTTCCAAAGACTTGATAACTTTGAGACAGGTGGATTCCTGAATTCAATTAGGCTTATTTACAAAGGAGAAAGGACAGAAGGAATATAAAAATCTGTAGGTCATTAACAGTGGCATGTGGACTAAAAGCACGGATTAGATTTAAACATCTTCAATTTATACTTTCATGTCATAACATTAGCATTGTGACATTGGGAAAGTTTCTTGGCATCCCTGAGCCTAAGTTCCTTCACCTATGAAACAGAATCTATAAAAATAACTTCTGAATTTGAAACGTGTTAAAATATATAAAGCACTGAGAATAGTACCTGGCCCATATAAAAGCATACACCTCCACAATTTTTGAATATATCTTTTTAAAATCACATATTATAAAAGATTCTAGTTTCTGATACAGCATGTGAAGATATTATAAGCCAACATTCTATCCTCTCAACAAGAAGAAAGCTGTGAAGAACTCTTCTTAAGGAAGTAAGATCACTCTTCCACACTTTGGAGAATTAGGCAGGTATAAACAGAGAATCTCAATTTATCAGACAAAATCCATGAGCAAATAAATACCTCTGCCAGACCAGTGGAGAATTGGAAAATCCTGAACTATACCTTATGAATTTCCAGAGACTCAACAGAGACTAGTTTGGAGTTAAAAGTCCTGGGGTCCTGATTACAAGGTCCTCCCCATTTTTATGATTTTTAATGCCTCTCACTGTAAATACTGAAGAAAAATCTCCTCTTGCTTCTGATACAGAGAGGAAAAAATGGAAAATATTCTGAAACACATCAGTACATGTTCTTTGTAACAATGCCTACCCTCAAGAGAAATCATTTTAATAGAAACTAAACTATTATTGTTTTTCAGAGCCTAACCTACCCGAGGAAAGTAAATTACTCCAATCCAATCTGCTTTAGCCATTCAGAGCCTAAAAGGGTGGCAGGGCGGGAATGGCAAAGCACAAATGAATTCCACTGTTCAGAGCCATGAATTCACTAAAATACCAAATCATAGTACTAAAGAATATGTCTGCTTCCTCCCATCTACACATCACATTACTAAATGTCTATTTAGAAGTTTCTCTTACTCAGCACATCATGTCTAGTTATCAAGAAAAAATTACAAGGCATACTAAAAGGGAAAAACATAGTTTGAAGAGACAGTGCAAGCATCAGAACCAGACTCAGATATGTCAGGAATCTGGGAATTATCAAACAAGAATTTAAAGGAACTGTGAATACTATGTCAAGAACTCTAATAGATAAAATAGCTTGTAAGAACAGATGGGCAATGTCAGCAGAGACAGAGGCATTGTATGAAAAGACTTAAAAAAATGATAGAGATAAAAAACACTGCAAGAAAGATGTCCTTCGTTAGGGGAATGGATTAAGTGTAGACAATGTTAAAAAGAAATGAGCTGTCAAACTATGAAAAGACACAAAGGAACCTTAGATGCATACTGCTAAGTTAAAGAAGTTAATCTATAAAGGTTACATACAGTATGATTCCAAAATATATGACCTTCTGAAAAAGGTAAAACTATAGAGTCAATAAAAAGATCAGTGGCTGTCAGGGTTTGAGGGGAAACAAAAGAATGAATAGGTGGAGCATATAAGATTTTTAGAGTAGTGAAAATACTCTATATTTTACTGTAATTATGTATATGTGTCATTATACATTTTCACAACCCACAGAATGTATAGCACCAAGAGTGAACCAATGTGAACTATGAGCTTTGGGTGATAATGACATATCAAAGTAGTTTCATCAATTGTTACAAATGTATCCCTCTGATGGGAGACTTTGACAGAGGGTTAGTGTGAGATGTGAGGGTAAAGGAGTTTTAGGGAAAAATATCTATCTCCCACTTAATTTTTCTGCAGATGTAAAACTGCACTAGAAAATAAACTTTTTAAACAGATGCAGTTCACATCATATAAGCTACAGAATGGCCTTTTGTACACCACTGCGATGTGGTATAAGGACCTATTCTGAGGTCTTAAGGAGGATAATAGGAATAAAGATTCAATCACCCAGGAAGCCATTATGTGTTATAATCAGATTTATTATCTTTTATAAATTTCATTATAACTTTATAAAAGATAATTTGATTTACTAAATTTCATTGTGCAACAAATGTACTGAAAGTTTTTATTACACTTGCTTGAATTCATAATTTCTTCTTACTTTCACTTGCTTGAAAAATTGGTGTGGTGAATGAGATAGGCCTAATACCCACCCATGAGAATTATATAATGGCTAGATGACTGACTTCCAATAGCTAATTACACAATTAATTATTAAATTTCCATTGTGAGAACTCCTATGGAGAAACATAGGATGAAATTGGAGCTTGTAACTAAAGAACCAGATCTAGTCTTGTGGATTCAGGGCCCTGGTATTTGGATAGAGACGAGAAGGGTTGAGAATAATGTATTTGTTCAAAGTACACTAGACAAGGATGCAGGAGTCAGCATGTGTGAGACTCTTTAAGTAATGAATGAAATCAAGATTCTGAAAAAGCCAAACCTTCACAGTAGAAATAGTGTGAAGAAACAAGATTGGCAAGGCAGAATAAATGTGTAGCATGGTGAGAATGTGGTTATTATCCTAAAGCAGCAGCTATTTAACAGAAATGTATACTATAAAGTGCATTAAATAGATTTTTGACTTACTGATATAGATTAATTTCACTATAACAAAAAATGTGTGATAACTAACTTACTAGGCTTATTTTGGCTCACAGTTTAGGAGGTATCAGTGAATGATATGTTGGCCCTGTTGCTTTTAGGACAATGGAGCAACTATCATAGTATAAGCTCCTGTTGGAAAAAAAACTACTCACCTCATCACCGAGGAATGAAAGAGAAGAAGAAGAAGGGGTCCTAGTCCCATCCTACTATTTCTTTGAGGGCACACCCTAAAGGCCTGCCTCTATATTATACCTCTTAAAGTTTCTACTACCTTCCAATAGTTCTAAGCTAGGGAACAAGCCTTGAATACATAGAAATTTGGGGTACAGTTAGAATCCAAACTATATATAGTACAGTGCTTTCAAACTAGGAAGGATTTATTGGGATATAGCAGCCATAAATCATGGAGCATCTGTAAAAACATTCTGAAGCCAGAGAAAACATTTTTTTTTCAGAAAGTTTCCAGAAGCTATTTCATATAATATACCTTTGGATGTAAGCCACTTTCTTCATCAAGCAGTAGCACTGGCCCTTTAAATAATATTTCTAATATATCTGAATTGAGAGCAAGAGTATTTTATCTTTAAACTCCTTGATAATGTGGGGTCTTATTTCAAAGATCTTTGTTGCACCCTCACTTCATCACAATACCCTGCAGACAAAGGATGCTCAATAGATATTGGTGGGTATGAAAATATGCATTTCCCTATTTTGTATTTGTGTATACTACCTCAGATAAGCATAACTGTATTTTTGTGCTGCCTCACCAATTATAAGTGTATTTCCATTGGCTGTGAACATAAAAATGTTTGTTTTCACTTTTGTGTCTCATAATTTTATAATGGTATGTTTTCACATTGAATAGGCTACATTTTTTTAACATGAACAACTAAAATATACTTATAACATGGATTCTATCATTTAAGATTCCTGAGTTACTAAAAATTTGAACTTGGTAATTTTTTTATTTACCAATTCAATTTTTATTTAAATGTTTTGACATGTTATATCTGTACCTTGTCATTCTCCATTACTTATTCCACTTTTTGAAGAACGTGTAAGTAGAACATTATTCATTTTGATAGGCTTAATTGACATTGATGGCAGGAAGAAGCAGAGAAAAAATGGACAGTAAAATGATCCATTTGTTAATAAACTAAGCTAATAACAAATAAACATCAGGAGAATAAACTCAAATTTCTTAGGCCTAGTTGTTCCTCTTAAGCAGTAGGGATTACCAGGTATAATTGGTGAGGCAACACAAATATACAAACATTTTAGTTTATTACACTGACTTATCTATAATCCCTTTAGCAAATTAGATAACTGGAAAATGGTCTAGGAGTTTTGAACTAGTAGCTCTATGTTATTTTCCTTTATTTACTAACTAAATCTATTACCTCCTTAAATATTAACTATTTTTTTTTCTTTAAATCTCAGCTAAACTTATCCACAGAATTTCACCTACAGTGAAATAAGGAGTTAAATAACATATCACTTTGGCCTTAGTTATTACTTACCTAATTAGTTTGCATATAATATTTTCTTAACAGTATCATTAATATGAAAAATAGACCCAATATCTAGATCCATTAACAGAGGTATGTATCCTGTTCAGTTCTCAATGAAGTCCCTGTATATACCTGAGTTGAGTTCCAACTTGACTTGTCCTACTCTTGATTGTAAGATGATGTAAGATGGTTGATGAACCATCTTCCTTCTTCACAACCAGTCTCTTTCTCCTGAAACCTCTGAATTATTAAGTTGTATGTATTACTATTTTTATTAATTGTACAAATTCCTGCTTTAACATAGTATCTTTTATAACTCCATTTCTTTTTTCAACTCTTTGTAAATTTCTTTTTTCCTAACCAAGACAGCTACCTTATCATTTGCCTATAACCTCATCAGCTGATCATTATAGAAAACCTGTTTTGCAATACAATTCATTCTGTTTAATCCCATCCATGACAAAATTCAAATCCCAGTTAGCTTTCAAAATAATACCTGAACTGTTTATTTTATCTGGTAAAATTGGCTTTAGGCAAAATGTGGTAGACAAAAATCTACTTAATAAAGGGGATAGCAAAATAACATCTCATTATTTCCCAAGTTACTAATGTATGCTTTTATTTTTTTACTATAAAATTTAAATTATGTTTCTTTATATTTGTTTATCATCAGTGTCCCCAAAAATAATTGTCTTGGTAATTATCCCATGGAAAAATATGCCTTATTAAAAGTGAAAAGTAAAAATTATTGAAAGTTGATATTCATTGGATATAAATTTTAAATAAATAAACAATTTTAAAAAGGTCTAGTCAGATATGATGATTCACACTTGTAGTTCCAGCCTCACAGAAGGCTGAAGCAAGAGTATCACTTTGAGTCCAGGAGTTTACAGCAGCCTGGGCAATATACAGAGATCCTATTTCTGAAAACATACACATACTCTTACACTCATGTGAACACATAAACACAGACCTTAGAATCTTCAGATTGAGTGAAAATGAAAGATGGGTTTCTCATTTTGAAAACCTATAAGAAATTTTCCATACACAAAATCTAGTGTACAATATATTTGATTGAATATTGGAGATAGCAGAGAATGCATCAAAAATTAGCTCTGCTCTTCAGTGGACCATTCAGCATCCTGGTATTCACTAGCTTATATTTATATGAAGAACAAAGTACCTGACAGAACAGATGCTAGGATGTTCATGTCCTAAACATGTAACCCCCTTAATATCAAAGCAGCTCACTGGAGGATACCTCAGCCCCCAAAGACTATCTGACCACATTTCCAAAGCTTACTGATATGAAAGACTTTAAAAAATAAAAGATAAGGCTTTCATCCCTATCCCCTCATACTCCATTATAATCACCTTTTGAGGAAGCACACTTCATTACAAAACCAAATTGCTTGCCTCCCAAGAGTTACTATTTTTAGTCTAGGTAGATTTTACTTATCCTCCAAACAACCAAAAATAATCAAGATGATTGTCTTAGCTTGACAATGTCTGATGGCTTTTGCATAATAAAGTCAGAAAGGTTTTCTTTTTTTTTTAAGAAAATCCTTCCTATAAACCAAGACTGTGTGTAATTGATGTGTATTAAAAGTAACATTATTAATTTATGCACAAGAAAACTTATAAGTAGTATATTTAAAAATCAGAGTTTCAGTTTATCTGAATTTAGAGATTTAATCACATGATTAAGAAATTAGCCAGAAGTGTCTATTATTCTTATATTATTTATTTTATCTTTTGTCTTTGATATGATTTCCTTTGGTATTTATTTGTCTAAAATCAGTATCAAGTCACTAATATGTAAACTTACATATAAGTCTTTTTAAGGAAGCAAAGTATATATTATTTAAAACATTTCTTACTGAATAAAATATACTATCAGGTCCCAGGGTGAATCACAGGCACCATCTAGGAAGAGAGTCAAAAGAAGGAGTGGCCATAATATGTTGATTTTAAATCCTCTGGGTATAAACCAAGGAGTGGTATAACTTTATGTGGATCCTAACTCACAACAAGGAATGATAGGGAGGGTAACAATAGAAATTTTTTGGATTAGATAAATGAGAATGGAGGTAAGGGATGGGGGATGGGAATAGGAAAGACAGCAGAATGAATCAGACATAACTTTCCTATACTCATATATGAATATATGACCAGCATAATTACACAAAATATTCAACCAAAAAGATGGGATCAAAATTGGAATGGGATGTACCCCATATATGTGGAATATGTCAAAATATATCCTATTCTCATGTATATCTAAACAGAACAAATATAAAAAACAGTGGCTATAAACTTAATGTAACCATGATTTTGAAATACATAGATCAAATAGGTAACCACTACGCGGTAGTCTTATCATTCATTGCTTTGGTTTTTCAAAGTTGCTATGATTTTGAAATAATAAACTGAACTTATTGGTTGCTAATTCACAGGGATATAAAATAAATCACCTTTCCCTATCCTACATCAGAGCAGTGGCAATGTGTATGTTTTTCAAAGAATTTATCGCTTCCACTATAAGATTTATCTCCTTCTGCATATGCACAGGTTTTCGTATTCTGGGTTAAAAACTAGCCAAAGTGTCTAGTTAGACAAACTCAAATAGCTATGAAATCATATACTGCCTAAATGTCAGTATAAATACCAAAAGAAAACTAGTAATCTCCTCACTCATTGTCTTAATTGAAAAGTTAAGTGTCCAAAAACTTTTGTAAGTAGGATTATCAAAATTCCTAAGAATGTGAAAATTTCATAAATATTTGGAAATTAAATCCAGAAACCAAATGAAGAAATAAAGTAGAAATTAGAAATTTCCTTGAATTTGGAAAAAGAATTATGAATGAACTATTTGAATTAGATTCATAAATATAAAATATTTCACTATCATGAATACGGTTTTAGTTTCATGAATGGAAAAACAATTCTAGCATTAAAAAGTCATGTGCTTGGGGCTGGGGATGTGGCTCAAGCGGTAGCGCACTCGCCTGGCATGCGTGCGGCCTGGGTTCGATCCTCAGCACCACATACAAACAAAGATGTTGTGTCCGCCGAGAACTAAAAATAAATATTAAAATTCTCTCTCTCTCTCTCTCTCTCTCTCTCTCTCTCTCTCTCTCTCTTTAAAAAAAAAGTCATGTGCTTTACAATATGAGAAGAAGATTACCACTAAATAGGGAAGAGAGGTTGGAGGGATTGGGAAGGAGAAGGGAAATTGCACAGAAGATGGAAGGAGACCCTCATTGTTATACAAAATACATGTATGATGATGATGTGAGGGGGGAGAGAGAAATGTGTCACAGTAGATTGGGTAGAGAGAGGTGATGGGAGAGGAGAGGAGGGGAGGGAAGGATAGGAAGGGCAGCAGAATAAAATAGACACTAGTATTGCTGTATGTATATACGTGGCCATATAACCAATGTGATCCTGCAACCTGTACATGTGGAAAAATGAGAATTCATACCCCATTTGAATCAAATGTATGATATGTCAAGATCATTGTATTGTCATGAGCAACTAATAAAAAAAAAGCAACAACATTTGACATTAGTGATAAAAAAGTCATGTGCTTTACAATAATAACACTCAAAAAAGGAAACTCATATATGATCATCACAATAGATGTAGAAAAGAGTATTTTTTACAAAATCAAATGACTAATTCTGATAAAAACTCTCATGAAACTAGAATAAGAAGGAAAATTCTACAAACCAATGAGGGACATCAATGAAAACCCCACAGCCAACATCATGTGTAATGATGAAAGACGAAATATTTTCCCCAATAATCAGAATAACTCCTCTCAACATTTTTATTCGACATTTTGAATTACAGACAGTGAAATAAGGAAAAAGTATCTTAGGTGAAAAATGAGATATAAACCAGGTTTTATACTCAGGCAACATTACTGTCCATGTAAGAAACTTCAAAGCATCTACAAAAAAGTAAAGAAAAAAATTACTAGAACTAATAAGTAAATTTAGCAAGATTGAAGGGTACAATACTATTATTAACCAAATAACTTATTATTACATACCAGTGATGAACAATCAGAAACACTATTAGACAAAAATAAATTTTAATAAAAATTAAAGATCATTAAAATAAACAGAAAATATACTAAAATTATGGATCAAAACATTATTAAAAAGTGAGAAATAATTCTACATATATACATTGATGACAGATTTCTAATCATTACAGATGCATATAAGTAAAAAAATATGCAGTGTTTTTAACATATGATATTAGAAAAATTGGATAGCCACATTTTAAAAAATCTGTTATCTGTATTTAATGCTATAGGTAAATAGTAACTCAAAATGTGTCCTGGCCCTAAAGTAACAAAACCTAAAAATAGACCTCAATTAGGCAAATAATTCTTATTTGGGGCACCAAAAACACAACTTATTTCATAAAATAATTGATATATTGGACATCATCAAAATTAATAACTTATCTTTGAATGACACTGTTAAGATATGAAAAGTCAAATCTCAAGCATGGAGGAAAATATGTGCAAGTCATATATGTGATAAAAAGAAACTTATATGTAAAATATATAAAAAAACTCTACACAGGAAAGAAGCAATTACAGAATGGCAGAGCAAGGGCCTCCAAAAGTTCAATCTTTTAGAAAGAAAATGAAACTACAGGCGACAATTATAAAAAATCAACATTTTCAGAAGTATGGAAATTAATGGAAAGGTTGCAACAATCTAAGGAATATTTACCATGAAAACCTTTTAACTCTCATTAAAAACAGTGAGATTTGCCATAGTTTTAAATGTCCAGTTGCCATATTCCTCTCTCTAGCTCCAGTAGCCTTGAAAACCAGCATCCTTGAAACAATAGTAGCTATGAAAAACAGGAGTCTAGCAGTCATTTAAAAAAAGAGGGCAGAATAGATTTTGAATTTCTCCCAAAAAACCCATTCCCAGAATATTGACTTGACTCAGGCTACTCACTGATTGTCAATGTGTGTTGAAAAAAAAAAAAATAGTGGTAACCGTTTTAACATTTCTAGTGCCTAGTACAGTGATGTTAACTGGAGTTAAGTAAAAAGACAAAAGGATAAAAAGAAAATGAGAGAATAAGATGTTCACAGAAGGCTTTTAAAGTTCCAACATTCCATGGGAGTCTTTAGATTTTAGTCTTTAGGACCATATGCTTGTGCAGGAATGTGTCTAAACAGGAAAGATCTAAGAAGGTTCTAATTTTTCACTTCTGGCTGACCATCAGGTTATGCATAAGCTGGAAATGAAAGCTGAGTCAGAGTTGAATATGATAGAATGGAAGGCATACTCCAACCACTAACAGAGAAAGAAAAGGACAGAAAGCCTATCTTTGGGAAGATTTATTGATTTGAGGTATTTAAGAAACTCTGTACAATCATTAATTAACCACTAAGCTACCAGTCAGTTACTTCAACAGCTAGAGTTGACAAAAATACAGATTTTTAGACTTAATCCAAGAAAGTCCGTAAAGAAATAAATAGAAACAACACACACACACACACACAAAAAAAAAAAAAAAAAAAACAGCAAAAAGCAAATCCTATGAATCAAGGAGACTCACTTCCTTTATAGTCAAACTATAATACTTAAAATGTTCCACTTTCAATAATAAAAAATACAGCACTTACAAAGAAACATCAATGTGTGGCTCACACTCAGGAAAACAGAATAGAAATCATCATGAGGAAGTCCAGATATAAGATATAACAGATAAAGAATTCAACTAGTACAAATATGTTGAAAGAACAAAAGGAAAGAACATCCAACCATTAAAGGGAAGTATTAAAACAGTATCTTACCAATATCAATAAAGAAATGGAAATGATTGAGAGGACTAAGTAAAAATCTTGTAATTGAGAAATATAACTGAAATGAAAAATGTGTATTTGATCTAGAAGATTAAATAATACATAAACTTGAAAAAAAAAGTAAATTGAGATTTTCTGATCTGAGGAAAAGAAAGTAAAAAATAAATTAAGAAAAATGAAAGAAGTTCTTTGGACAGTATCAGAATACCAACATGTATATAATGGGAGTTCCAGGAAGAGAGAAAAGGATAGAAATCCTATTTGTAGAAATAATGCCTGCATTCTTCCTGAATTTTTATCTAAGAAATTAAAAAAACTGTAAGTAGTATAAAGACTAAAAACTTAACACTAGACCCAAGTAAGAACAAAGTTTATGCCTCTGAAAAATTGAATTGATTCATTCAATGTAAGCTTTATAGATTGTTACATTTTTTAATAATTTTAATTTTTATCTTTTTCATTTCATATTTCCTGTATTCATTGGATTTTATGTTAGTCATCAATTAGTCATCAAGAAGTATATAAGATAAGCCCTTAATAAAAATAGATTTTGAAGGCCTCTTTTTATCTAGTTTCCTACTAGCACCATGACCTCCCTCAGATTATCCTCATTTTTTTTCACATTTTTAAAATTTGTTCTAATTAGTTATACATGACAGTAGAACGCCCTTTAACATATCATACATAAATGGAGTATAATTTTTCATTTTCCTGTTGTGCATGATGTAGAATTACACTGGTCTTGTAGTCATATATGTACACAGGGTAATAATGCCTGTTTTATTTTACTATTCTTTCTTCCTCTATACCCCTTCCTTGGATTATTACATATTTTTGCCAGCCTCAGGAAGTCTATGCTGTGTTAAAAAAAAAAATGAAGCTGACTCTTACAGGTGTTCCCGGGTTTTAGTGACATACATAGCAAACAAAAGAAGCACTTCTAAAAGAGACTAACAAAACAGTTGAGTTGATGATAAAAACAGAACTTTCTTGAAAGTTGAGGAAAATATTTTCAACAAGGTGGTAATGTTCACAGGTTTACAGTACATTGAAATATGTTTAACCTCTTAACCTGTTTATTATGGGAAAATGTGGTCTATTTTTAGGAGTGTTTGTAATAGAATTTTATATTGGTTTATGTAGGCCAGAAATAATGAAATGCATCTTCATCAACAAGAATACTGCCAATGTATAATCTCATAGTAGTTTTAATTTCCTTAAAATATAAGGCTTGTTTAAGTTTTAGTTAAAGATCTAAAAAAAAAATAAGCATGGCAATGGCATCATCTATAATCACTGTAAATACTTAAAAATAAAAAAAATAAGACTGAACAGAAAGGACTCATATATAAGATCATTTTAAAATTATTCATGACTTGTGCCTTTTGTAAAAATTATATGAGGTATAACAAGATTTACTGTTAGAGTTCTTCAGCTCTAGCTAGAATATGTTGACTTTATCCTAAAGCAGATTGTTAAATTGAGCACAATTTATTGTCCTTGGAAAGTGCTAAAGTTTTTTCAGTCTATGACATTTATGTGTATACTCTCCTCCTTATATAAATGTGTTAGATATAACCCAAAGTGTATTGCTAAATATAAAATTTCTTTTTCTCTATAGGTCTCCTGAGAGTCATGATATCTCTTCATTTCATTGACTCCTGCAGTAAAGATCAAGAATGTGTATTGTAGATATGTCTGAATTAAAACTCTGATAGTTACAGGACATTCTATTAAAATAAAAAAATAAAAGTTCATTAGTTTAGTTTTGGAACTTTTTTACTAGGAACACACTAACGTTGAATTTAGAAAAAGAACATTCAAATTTTAAAAGCAGAAAAATTTTGCAAATATTAGATAGTAAAATAAAAGACAAAAAGATAAATGTTCTGTGAGGTTTTTGGCAGCTTGCAGCAGGAGTACTGTATACCTACCCCACAGGTGAGGCTAGGACTTGACAATATTTTTTTAAATGTGCAAAATAAAAAATACTAAGAAATAAATTTTTCTTTGGTTGATTTGGTTTAATTTTCTTACTGGTTAAAAAAAGTAAAATGTTTTTTGAAAGTTTAAGATGGACATGTTACCATACAAGGTTGCCTTTTAATAACAAAATTAAATAGATATTATATGCATAAAACATAATTTTCAGGAAAGGGGAAGTCACTTAGAATTCAAGTGTTTATTTTCTTAAACATTTTAGTGCTTTAGTCTATATTTACACATTCAGAATAGTTTAAGTAAAAAGAGTTAGGATGAGCCATAAAATCAAATACCTTACTGTCAAATCACTGTATACCCATAAATGTAATAATTATTTGCTAACTTATTTTTTAAATTAAATTTGTTGTAGGGTGATGATAACTTATTTAGGCTATTCAAGTGCATTGCGGTAGATACATATTCATATTTATACACAAAAAATAGTGCTGGGGATTTAATTGCTGTCCCTGAAATATATAATAAACTTTTTTGAATTGTTGAATTCAAATTCACCCTTATATACATTGGAATGAATGTCTTCATAACTTTGCACTAACAAGATCTTCTAGTTTTCTCTAACCTTCCCAAATTTCTTAAATAGCTTAAATAGCTGTATACATTGAATATAGGAGGAAAAGTACAAAGTTACAGGTAATATTTGAGTGATAAGATGGAGGACAGAAGATAAAAACTGACACTTAAGAGCTCTTATCACCTCTTCCTAGGTCTATACCAAAGAAAAGATTTTAATGGTTATGATTGACTTCAATGTTCCCTAATTTCTTTACTTCACTCTCTCTGCCATCCTTTAGATATTTTACATTTTCCACCACAAAGCCCCAGTGGGAACATTTTTAGCTTTCATGATCTTTCATGAAATAAACATTTATTAAAGTTCCTAAGTCCGGGACAGGAAGGTGGCGGCGAAGGGAGTGCATCACCCCCATGTACCGCGTCTGTGTGGGAGAATGAGGAGTTAGAACGGCTAAAAGCTATCTTGTTAGGAATTTCCAGCAAAATTGGGGTGCTCCAAAACCTAGAGGAAGGATTTCCATCGCACAAGGATCAGCTACGGGGGCTCAAACGCGAGTGATTTGTCCGCACAGAGGGTCACGCTGCTTATTCAGCAAATCGCCCCGCGGCTAGAGTCTGCAGCGCGTGCTGGGAAACGACGAGATAGCAACGCAAAGATAAAGCGCTGCGGATTCTGCAGGCTCCTGCCAGCTGTGCACTCACTGTGCTCAGTGCTGAATTCTGGGTTTGAGATGGGGGAAGGAAGCGGTCCAATTCGGTTCTTCACACCAGTCAGACCACAGAGGAAGCCAGCGGCCACCATCATGGAGAGCTGACGTCACCATCCCTGTTTTCGACTGATCGCAGCTCATTCAGCTATAGAACAGGTAATTTCAGGCTGCCATTCCCCTGCGTCTCGCAGACAAATTACTCAGGCTCAGTGCTAAAGAACACGCGGAAACTGCTTCTTAGAGCCTGCTCCTATCAGAACATACACCAAGCCCGGAGCGGCCGAATTCCGGCTCCCGGAACTGCTCTGGCCCAGGGCTAAAGAACCCGCGGAAACTGCTTCTCGGTCCGGGTCCTGCTGAATACTGTGGAGGTAAATACCAACTGAGCCTTCATAGGCATTGGCAACAGGATTGAGACGGGGCTTGTGAGGGCCGGTCAGGACTCACCCGTTGCTTTGGTCACCCGGCAAAGGGAACGAAATGCTGCCATTCGCATGGGATACCAACATCGCAGAGATCTGATGTCATCAGAAAGCGGCGGAGAAGATAACTTCATCGATACAAGCGGCTACAGAAACAGTTGGTCTCCTGGTAAAGAAAGTGACTCACAAACACCCGAGTCTCTCTCACTTTGTCATCAAGCCAGAGGGGCAGAGCAGAGCCGCCGCCTGTGCCTGGAACAGGCCCAGCGACCCGCCGGCGTGGTAGTCACGTCACCCCAATTGGAGTAGGGGCCCAGCAGAGCCGCCGCCCACTCCCACAAGGTAGGCAGACCTGCGACCGACCGGCAGAACAGGCCCAGCGGCCTGTTAGTCACGTCACCCCAATTGGAGTAGGGGCAGAGCAGAGCTGCCTCCCGTGCCTGCAAGGTAGGCAGACCTGCGACTGACTGGCAGAACAGGCCCAGCGGCCTGCCGGCATGGTAGACACATCATCCCAATTGGAGAAGGTGCAGAGCAGAGCCGCCGCCAGCGCCTGGAACAGGCCCAGCGACCCACCTGTGTGGTAGTCACGTCAACCCAATTGGAGTAGGGGCAGAGCAGAGCCACCTCCCGCGCCCGGAACAGGCCCAGAAACCCGCCGGCGTCGTAGACACGTCACCCCAATTGGAGTAAGGGCAGAGCAGAGCCGCCGCCCGCGCCTGCAAGGTAGGCAGACCTGCGACCGACAAGCAGAACAGGCCCAGCGGCCTGTCAGCGTGGTAGACAGATCACCCCAATTGGAGGAGGAGCACAGCCGCCGCCCGCCCCTCCAAGGGAGACTTTTCAACTATACAAGAGCAATCTAAATATATAGGGGGAAAATTTCAATAACACAACAGTTTCACCAAGCAGAAAGAAACACGAGCAGTATGAAAAGACAAGGAAAGAAAGGACCACAAGCAATGCAGGTCAACTCAACTTTAGAAGAGGTAATATCTGCAGCAGATGGAATGTCAGATAAAGAATTCAGGATATACATGCTTCAGATGATCTGGAATCTCAAGGAAGACATTAGACAGCAAAATCAGACAATGAAAGATCACTTCAACAATGAATTACATAAACAAATCAAAGAAGCAAAAGATCAACTACACAGGGAGATAGAGGTTATAAAAAACAAACAAACAGAAATCCTAGAAATGCAGGAAGCAATAAACCAAATTAAAAACTCAATTGAGAATACTACCAGCAGAGTAGAACACTTAGAAGATAGAACATCAGACAATGAAGACAAAGCATTTCAACTTGAAAAGAACATAGACAGCTCAGCAAGACTGTTAAGAAACCATGAGCAGAACATCCAAGAAATATGGGATAACATAAAGAGACCAAACTTAAGAGTCATTGGGATACAGGAAGGTATAGAGGTCCAAACCAAAGGAATGAGCAATCTATTCAATGAAATAATATGAGAAAACTTCCCAGACTTGAAGAATGAGACAGAATCCCAAATCCTAGAAGCCTACAGGACGCCGAATGTGCAAAATCATAAGAGATCCACACCTAGACACATTATAATGAAGATGCCCAACATACAGAATAAGGAAAGAATTTTAAAAGCTACAAGAGAAAGGAATCAGATTACATTTAGTGGTAAACCAATCAGGATAACAGCTGATCTTTCAACATAGACTCTGAAAGCTAGAAGATCCTGGAATAACATATTTCAAACACTGAAAGAAAATGGGTTCCAAACAAGAATTGTGTATCCAGCGAAATTAAGCTTCCGGATGGAAGATGAAATTAAAACCTTCCACGATAAACAAAAGTTAAAAGAATTTGCAGCTAGAAAACCATCTCTTCAAAACATCCTTGGCAAAACATTACTGGAAGAGGAAATGGAAAATAACAATGAAAACCAACAGTGGGAGGTAGGAAGTAAAGGGGGGAAATAATCAAAGAGGAAAACAAACCATGCTTAGTAACATAAATAAACAAATATGGCTGGAAGAACAACCCATATCTCAATAATAACCCTAAATGTTAAAGGCTTAAACTCACCAATTAAGAGACACAGGCTAGTAGAATGGATCACAAAACAAGACCCAACAATATGCTGCCTACAGGAGACGCATTTGATAGGAAAAGACATACATAGACTGAAGGTGAAAGGTTGGGAAAAATCATATCACTCATATGGACTTCGGAAACAAGCAGGAGTGTCCATACTCATATCAAATAAAATAGATTTCAAGCCAAAGTTAATCAAAAGGGATAAAGAGGGACACTACATACTGCTCAAGGGAACCATACACCAACAAGACATAACAATCATAAATATATATGCCCCAAACAATGGTGCAGCTATGTTCATCAAACAAACTCTTTTCAAGTTCAAGAGTCTAATAGACCACCATACAATAATCATGGGAGACTTCAACACACCTCTCTCACCACTGGACAGACCTTCCAAACAAAAGTTGAATAAGGAAACTATAGAACTCAATAACACAATCAATAACCTAGACTTAATTGACATATATAGAATATACCACCCAACATCAAGCAGTTACACTTTTTTCTCAGCAGCACATGGATCCTTCTCAAAAATAGATCATATTTTATGTTACAGGGCAACTCTTAGACAATATAAAGGAGTAGAGTTAATATGATGCATCTTATCTGATCATAATGGAATGAAACTGAAAATCAATGATGAAATAAGGAAGGAAAAATCATGCATCACTTGGAGAATGAACAATAGGTTACTGAATGATCAATGGGTTATAGAAGACATCAAGGAGGAAATTAAAAAATTCTTAGAGATAAATGAAAACACAGACACAACATATCGGAATCTATGGGACATATTGAAAGCAGTTCTAAGAGGAAAATTCATTGCTTGGAGTTCATTCCTTAAAAAAAGAAAAAAAACAACAAATAAATGATCTCATACTTCATCTCAAAATCCTTGAAAAAGAAGAGCAAAACAACAGCAAAAGAAGTAGAAGGCAAGAAATAATTAAAATCAGAGCTGAAATTAATGAAATCGAAACAAAAGAAACAATTGAAAAAATTGACAAAACTAAAAGTTGGTTCTTTGAAAAAATAAACAAAATCGACAGACCCTTAGCCATGCTAGCAAAGAGAAGAAGAGCGAGAACTCAAATTACTAACATACGGGATGAAAAAGGCAATATCACAACAGACACTTCAGAAATACAGAAGATAATCAGAAATTATTTTGAATCCTTATACTCCAATAAATTAGAAGATAGTGAAGGCATCGATAAATTTCTTAAGTCATATGATCTGCCCAGATTGAGTCAGGAGGATATAGACAACCTAAACAGACCAATATCAATTGAGGAAATAGAAGAAACCATCAAAAGACTACCAACTAAGAAAGCCCAGGACTGGATGGGTATACCGCAGAGTTTTACAAAACCTTTAAAGAGGAACTAATACCAATACTTTTAAAGCTACTTCAGGAAATAGAAAAAGAGGGAGAACTTCCAAATTCATTCTACGAGGCCAACATCACCCTGATACCTAAACCAGACAAAGACACTTCAAAGAAAGGAAACTACAGACCAATATCTCTAATGAACCTAGATGCAAAAATCCTTAATAAAATTCTGGCGAATCGGATACAAAAACATATCAAAAAAATTGTGCACCATGATCAAGTAGGATTCATCCCTGGGATGCAAGGCTGGTTCAATATATGGAAATCAATAAATGTTATTCACCACATCAATAGACTCAAAAATAAGAACCATATGATCATCTCGATAGATGCGGAAAAAGCATTCGACAAAGTACAGCATCCCTTTATGTTCAAAACTCTAGAAAAACTAGGGATAACAGGAATATACCTCAATATTGTAAAAGCAATCTATGCTAATCCTCAGGCTAGCATCATTCTGAATGGATAAAAATTGAAGGCATTCCCTCTAAAATCTGGAACAAGACAGGGATGCCCTCTCTCACCACTTCTGTTCAACATGGTTCTCAAAACATTGGCCAGAGCAATTAGACCGAGGAAAGAAATTAAAGGCATGAAAATAGGAAAAGAAGAACTTAAATTATCACTATTTGCAATTGACATGATTCTATACCTAGCAGACCCAAAAGCGTCTACAAAGAAACTATTAGAGCTAATAAATGAATTGAGCAAAGTGGCAGGATATTAAAAAAACACGCATAAATCAAAGGCATTCCCGTATATCAGTGACAAATTCTCTGAAATGGAAATGAGGACAACCACTCCATTCACAATATCTTCAAAAAAAATAAAATACTTGGGAATCAACCTAACAAAAGAGGTGAAAGACTTACACAATGAAAACTACAGAACCCTAAAGAGAGAAATAGAAGAAGATCTTAGAAGATGGAAAAATATACCCTGTTCATGGATAGGCAGAACTAACATCATCAAAATGGCGATATTACCAAAAGTTCTCTATAGGTTTAATGCAATGCCAATCAAAATCCCAACGGTATTTCTTGTAGAAATAGAGAAAGCAATCATGAAATTCATATGGAAAAATAAAAGACCCAGAATAGCAAAAACAATGCTAAGCAGGAAGTGAGAATCAGGCGGTATAGCGATACCAGACTTCAAACTATACTACAGAGCAATAGTAACAAAAACAGCATGGTACTGGTACCAAAACAGGCGGGTGGACCAATGGTACAGAATAGAGGACACAGAAACCAATCCACAAAACTACAACTATCTTATATTTGATAAAGGGGCTAAAAGCATGCAATGGAGGAAGGATAGCATCTTCAACAAATGGTGCTGGGAAAACTGGAAATCCATATGCAACAAAATGAAACTGAATCCCTTTCTCTCACCATGCACAAAAGTTAATTCAAAATGGATCAAGGAGCTTGATATCAAATCAGAGACACGCCGTCTGATAGAAGAAAAAGTTGGCTACGATCTACATACTCTGGGGTTGGGCTCCAAATTCCTAAATAGGACACCCATAGCACAAGAGTTTATAACTAGAATCAATAAATGGGACTTACTCAAACTAAAAAGTTTTTTCTCAGCAAAAGAAACAATAAGAGAGGTAAATAGGGAGCCCACATCCTGGGAACAAATCTTTACTCCTCACACTTCAGATAGAGCCCTAATATCCAGAGTATACAAAAAACTCAAAAAATTAAACAATAAGAAAACAAATAACCCAATCAACAAATGGGCCAAGGACCTGAACAGACACTTCTCAGAGGAGGACATACAATCAATCAACAAGTACATGAAAAAATGCTCACCATCTCTAGCAGTCAAAGAAATGCAAATCAAAACCACCCTAAGATACCATCTCACTCCAATAAGATTGGCAGACATTATGAAGTCAAACAACAACAAGTGCTGGCGAGGATGTGGGGAAAAGGGTACACTTGTACATTGCTGGTGGGACTGCAAATTGGTGCATCCAATTTGGAAAGCAGTATGGAGATTTCTTGGAAAGCTGGGTATGGAACCACCATTTGACCCAGCTATTCCCCTTCTCCGTCTATTCCCTAAAGGCCTAAAAAGAGCATGCTACAGGGAAACTGCTACATCGATGTTCATAGCAGCACAATTCACAATAGCAAGACTGTGGAACCAAACTAGATGCCCTTCAATAGACGAATGGATAAAAAAATGTGGCATTTATACACAATGGAGTATTACTCTGCATTATAAAATGACAGAATCATAGAATTTGCAGGGAAATGGATGGCATTAGAACAGATTATGCTAAGTGAAGCTAGCCAATCCCTAAAAAACAAATGCCAAATGTCTTCTTTGATATAAGGACAGTGACTAAGAACAGAGTAGGGACGAAGAGCATGAGAAGAAGATTAACATTAAACAGGGATGAGAGGTGGGAGGGAAAGGGAGAGAGAAGGGAAATTGCATGGAAATGGAAGGAGACCCTCAGGGTTATGCAAAATTACATACAAGAGGAAGTGAGGGGAAAGGAAAAAAATACAAGGGGGAGAAATGAATTACAGTAGAGGGGGTAGAGAGAGAAGAGGGGAGGGGAGGGGAGGGGGGGATAGTAGAGGATAGGAAAGGCAGCAGAATACAACAGACACTAGTTTGGCAATATGTAAATCAATGGATGTGTAACTGATGTGATTCTGCAATCTGTATACGGGGTAAAAATGGGAGTTCATAACCCACTTGAATCAAAGTGTGAAATATGATATATCAAGAACTATGTAATGTTTTGAACAACCAACAATAAAAATTTAAAAAAAAATTCCTAAGTCCTTCAGAGTCTGGGTTTTGTGCTGTATGATCACCAGTGAGCTAAGTAAGATAATTTCTGCAAGCAGAATGGAAATTAAATTAGAATTGGATATTTAGTCTTTTTTATACATCACTTTATTTCTCAGACACTGAAAATATAATGAATTTGTTTTCTAAATGAAATTAAAAAGTCACAGAAAAATGTCACCTATTCTCACTCATATATAAAGCCTAAAAAAGCTAAATATCTCATAGATGTTGAGAATAACATGGTGTTTATCAGAGGCTGGGGAGAGCAGAAAGCAAGGAGAATGGGAAGAGGTCAGTCATAGGGAAAATATTTCACTTAGATAAATAAACAAATTCTAGTGTGATATTCTACAGTAAAATGACTATAGTTAAGAATAATGCATTGTTCACTTCAAAATAGCTAGAAGAGACAACTTTAAGTGTTCTCATCACAACTAAATATAATTTATTTATGTACTGATGATTGAACCCAGGGTCTTCTGTATTCTAGGCAAGCACTCTACTACTGAGCCACACTCCTAGTTCTTTTTACTTTATTTTGAGATAAGGTCGAAATAAGTTGCACAATCTTGCCACCTCAAACTTGTGATCTTCCATTAAAAAAAATTTCTATCCAAGATCACTTCTTTAAAATCAATGTCAATTCTTCTAATATGCTCCTTACATAGATATACTGTTCTTAGAATATTCAGTTAAAATGATAAACTGAAGTTCCAAAACTTGTATGATTTTCACATTCTGGCCAGTTGTAGTGGTGGATACCTGTAATCCCAGTGATTTAGGAGGCTGAGGCAGGAAGATCTTAAGTTCAAACCCAGCCTCAACAAATTAGCAAGTCCTTTAGCAACTCAGCAAAATCCTCTCTCTAATAAAATATGAAAAGGGCTGTGGATATAGCTCAGTGGTTAAGTACCCCTGGATTCAATCCCTGGTACAAAAATAATTCTTTTCACATTCTGACAGTTTCAAGATTCATGTCATTTGTATATTGATTGTGGTAAATTAAGTTGACCACAGTTTTGAACATATTATATTTTCCAGCATTTGTATTGACCTCAGCATGGAAATACTGATAAATCTTCAGAAAGTAATAAGATAAAAATGAAAAGAGTATAATGATAGATTTGTAGAGAGAATCTTATTAAAAGATGAAATAAAATGGAAATAGATGTTTATCAATGGATTTTTAAAATTAAAATTAAAAAAAATCCAGAACAATGACAGCATTGTAACCATCTTTAATTTTTAAATGGACTTTACTTAACAAGAAATAACATTACTGTTCAGTTGTACAATATCCCTCACTTAGAGACATCTTCTATTGTATTCCTCAAGGTCATGCCTGACATAATAAGTACCCATCCAGAGGTGAAGGCCATCTCTGATGTCCTAGAATTATCTCAGCTACAAATGAACCTTTTGATTAACTGCGTTATTGAAATGAATAACACCCGATACTGGGTATATCCTCTGATTTGTGTGAATCTGATTTGTCAACCCAATTCAGTGTATTATCTTGAGTTAAAAAAGAAACAATAAAACAAAATGGGGAAAACCGTTCTTGAAACCAGGAGGGGAAAATAAATAAACAGTATATGTAACATTTGGGACAAGATGAAATCTTCAAGAAGATGATGGGAAATGGGAGAGACAGTGATCAATTCAATACTCAAAAAGGTAACCACTGAGAATGTTTTAGTACTGACAACAGACAACAAACCGACATAACTGGCTCTAGAACATCAGTCTCTATAAAAGGAAATCATACCTAGGATGTGTGGGGGAAAAATAAAATACCCCAAAAGCTAGAGAAAACAATCATACTGCCTCAAAGAAGCAACAGTAAAACCAAAGGTTTTTCTCATGGAATAGTTTCAGGAGGATTGGTCTTGACTCTTCTTTAAGGTGTGGAAGAAATTGGCTGAGGTCCTGGGCTTTTCTTTGTTGGTAGGCTTTTGATGGCATCTTTAATTCATTGCTTGAAGTGATCTGTTTAAATTTTCTATGTCCTCCTGGTTAAATTGGGGCAGCAAATATGTCTCTAAAAATTTGTCAGTGTCTTCAAGATATTGTTTTATTAGGGTATAAGTTTTCAAAATAGCTTTTGAGTATCCTCTGTATTTCAGTGGTATCCATGTGGATATAACCTTTTTCACTATGAATATTAGAAATTTAAGTTTTTTCCTCTGTCTTTTGGTTAGCATGGCTAAGGGTTTATCAATTTTATTGATTTTTTTCCAAAGAACCAATTTTTTGTTTTATTGATTTTGGGGGAAATTTTTTGTTTCACTTTCATTGATTTTGGCTCTGATTTTAATTATTTCCTGTCTACTAGAAGAAAAGATAGGACCAGCACTCCACTATGTTGACTTAGGAAAAGACTTCTTCAACAAAACTCTTAAAGCACAGAAGGAAAACCAAGAATCAATAAATGGGATGGTATCAAACTAAAAAGCTTCTTCACAGCAATGGAAATATTCAAGAGCGTGAAGATCTCCTGAGTGCCAGATCTGTTTTAAGGAAAAAGGGAAAAAAAGAGCATGAATAAAGAGAAGGAGGAAAATCTTTGCCAACTACATTTTAAATAGAGCACTAATCTCTAGGATATATTAAGAAGTCAAAACACTTAATGCAAAATAATAATAATAATAACCCAATTAGTAAATGGGCAAAGGAACTGAACAGACACTTCAGAGAAGAAGAAATACAAATGATCAACAAATATATATAAAAAAGTTCAACACCTCTACTAACTAAGAGAAGTGCAAATTAAAACTACAATGTGATTCCATCTCACTAGTTCATTCCATTATCTAGTCAGAATGGTAATTATCAAAAATACAATAACATTAAATGTTGGCAAGGATCCAGGGGAAAATTTTCACTTTGCTGGTGAGACTGCAAACTGGTGCAACCACTATGGAAAGCAGTATGGAGATTCCTCAGAATACTTGGAATGAAATCACCATTTGACCCACTTATTCCATTCCTGGATTTATACCCAAAGGATTTAAAATCAGCACATTACAGTGATGCAGCTACATTGACGTTTATAGCAGCTCAATTCCCAATAGCTAAGCAGTGGAAATAATCTAGGTGTCCTACAACAGATGAAAGAAAATATGACACATATGGAATATTATTTGGCTATAAAAAAGAATAACTTTTGCCAGAAAATAGATAGGACTGGAGACTATTATGCTAAGCAAAATAAGCCAGTCCCCCAAAACCAAAGGTCAAATGTTCTTTCTGATATGCAGATGCTAACATACAACAAGAGAGGTGTAGAAGAATAGAAGTTTAGTAGATTAGATGAACGGAAAGGAGTGGGGAAAGGAATAGGAAAGACAGTGGAATAATTCTGACATAACTTTCCTATGTACATATATGAATACACCATAATGCATCTCACCATCATGTACCTCCACAAGATTGAGGTCCTATTTAGAATAAGTTGTACTCCATGTTTGTATAAAAAAGTCAAATTATACTTTACTATCATGTATAACTAAAAAGAACAAGAAAAATGATTTTAAAAAACAGCTATCGTTTCCATAAAAATTAAGACACTGAAATGACACTTTTAATAAATGAAAATAAAAATCCATAGTTCATTCTATATTTGGGGAAAAAATCTTTCTAAAAATGAAAGTCAAATTCATTGTTCCACAGACAACCATAAAGATTTGTCACCAACAGACTATATACTATAAGTTATATTGATGTAGTACTTCAAGCAGAAGAAAAGTATCCTGAGATAAAATAAAGACAGAAAGAAATGCAGAGAATCAAAAATGATATATCTATGGGTACATATAAATGAATATATAACATACAAAACAATAATAGAGTCTTTTATCATCTATCATGTATGCACTTTGAAAACACATAAAAATTTAAAAATATAACATGGAAAGGAACAAATATATTTAAGTGTTCTAAGGTCCTTGAATGGCCTAAGAAACCACTATTAAGCTTTAGTCATTATACAATAGTTTTCTCTTGATATAAATAAAATAGTATAATGTAATTTAAAATTTTTATAGTGCAAAAAGGAAATAAGGTGAGTTGATTTAAATCAAAATGTCAGAAAATACAATCTAACCAGGTGTGGTGGCGCATGCCTGTAATCCCAGTAGTTTGGGAGGCTGAGGCAGGAGGATCTGGAGTTCAAAGTCAGCCTCAGCAAAAGCAAAATGCTAAGCAACTCAGTGAAACCCTGTCTTTAAATAAAATATAAACTAGGGGTGGGTATGTGGCTCAGTGGTCAATCTTGGTTTAATCTCTGGTACCAAAAAAAGAAAATATGTTCTATTTAAATGATCAAAATATCACAATCCAATTTTCTTTGTTGAGTTTCAAAAGTGCATATCCACAAGGTTTAATCTGACCTCCACTGGACAAAACATTTTGCAAATGTGAAATGTTCAAAGTTAAATCATTTATTTCACAATCTCTAAACTTCCCCACTTAAGGACTCCCAAATTCACCTATCAACTTTCTACTAAGTCAGATTATCTTTCTCAGTATATACCACCTTCTACATAATTGCTACAGTCAGAAATCTGGTAATCATTTTTTATTCTTTCATTTTGTTTGTTCCTATTATAATCTATTAACATTTTCTGTAATTGGTATCTCATTAATTTTACTAAGTTATATTTCATCACTATAGTCCTCTTATCTGAATGTCCTCTATGATTTTCCCTGGTTTACTTAATTATCTTTCCAACTGACCATCTCATTTTCATTTGTTTCCTTTTTCATTTCCTTTTCTAAAACCAACATGAGTCATCTTTCCATTCCTAGCTATCATTTTCCTTCTGAAATTATATAACAGTGTTGTTAGAATAAATTATATATATATATATTTTTTTTTTTTTTCAAATGGGATTCAAAGTGCTATATTGACTTGACCGTAAACTCACCCTCTATTCTCATCTTTCAAATATTTGACACATTCAATATCTAGGCACACCATTCTCCTTTCAGTTCATTTAATATTAAAAATCCCTCAACTAAGGACCATTGAATATGATATTTCTGCACCCAAGAATACTTATATCTGCACTGCACTTGGCTGCTTCTCATCTTTTAATTTTGATCTTAAATATCCTCTTTTCAATGAAGTTTTTTTCAAATTATTCAATAGATAACTTTAATTTGTAGCCAAAATATTCAAGAAAATATTCATTTTTCCCTACACTTATCTCAATTTACAATTCCTGAGTTGGGGATTTATTTTTTTGCATTAGAAAAAAAAAAGCAACTTCCACATTTTCCTTGTTTATCACTAATTGCCAGTATTTGACATGATGGCTGAAATATAGTAGGTATGTAGTAAATATTTGTTTCATTAATAAAATATGAATGAAGAGCTATTGGATAGATTAATAAATTCAGCATATGTTCATGCTTTCTTATTTATAAAATGCAAATTAGATAAAATTTATGACACTTTCTGTATTTTATTAGATAACTTTACATAATCATCATGCAATATCTGAGGCAAACTACTAGGAAGAAAAGAGGTTTATTTAGTTCTCAGGTTTGTAGGGTGAAAGCCTTAGGTGGTACTCCACTGGTTCAGCCTTTTCTGAGGACCAAATGGTGCATGGCACATATAAGAAAAAGCATCACATGGCCAAATAGAAAGTCTGAGAGAGAGGGATGGGTTAGGCTTGCTCCTTCTATAACAACCTTCTTCTGAGAACTACCAAGGGGTTGCATGAGAACTACCCTAATCCCTCACAAGGGTACATTCCTAATGATCTAAGTACCCCCTACTAGACCCCATCTGTTAAAGGTTCCACTACTTTCCAATTCTGCCACTCTGGGGACCAAGTTTTTAACGTGGACTTTTTAGGGGACACTCAAAACATATTCAAATCAGAGTACACATCATCAAAAATATACATTCAACAGAATACCTACATGCCATATCTTTAGCCTTATCCAAATAGTTGCATTAAGAATTTTTGTCTTCATACTGATCAAATGAAAATACAAATTCACAGAATTATTATTTCATTAGTATCTTGTAGGAAACATTCCAATATATGTCTAATGAGTATAAACAAAAGACCAACTCCTAAGTACTTTCAGTTTTGCAAATGTGAACACAAACACACATACCCTAATAAGTAAAAATGACCTGGAAGACAGAGTAAGTGCTGGGGTAACAACATTCACAATTTGTTGATGACATACAACTTCCTGAGTTAAGCAAAACAATGCACACTTTTACACAAGCCTTGAAAAAGCAAAAGAACATAGTAATTGGTACAAGATGCCAGATGATATGCTGTACTCTTATTCAAAATATTACACATGTAACTAAATAATGTAGAATGTGTGTATATACTAATGTGTTCTAAAACAGCTATAATTCCCAAAGATACCACCAAGGTATTATTGTAAGCAACTCAATAAAGATGTCAACTCAATATTTAGTTGAAGGTAAAAAAAAAAAAGCAATTAGATGTTAGCTTGGGTTAAGAAAATAGAAGTTCATCATGAAAAATATTTGTCAGTAAATAAACCAGTGATCCTAGACCAAGGTAAATATATTCCTTTAAGGTAATACCATGTAAAATCACCTGAAATTTCCAATCTTTGTTTTGAATTCATGTTAATATTTTTATATTGAGGAAAATGATTTGTTAAGAAGCTTAGTATATTAAAAATAATATTTCCTTATTTTGCATACAAATTAGATAAAAATTTAATTTTTAGGTGAATAATGAAAAATACACACACATGTGAATATGTAGGTATCATATCTTATACAATATACAGAGTTCCCTGAATTTCTCATAATGTCAGAAAAAAAAAAAAAACCTTACTCTATATGAGATTGGGGAGATAATAAAGTAGGGAATAATATTCCTAATATTCAGGGGGTGGAAAGAAAATCAAATGATGAAGACAGTTGTTATGCATGATATGAGTTTTATGTGGCTGAAATGAAGCAAGTAAGTACAGTTTACTGTTTTTTTATCTCAAGATATTTTCCTTCAATTTTTTACAACTGTGCATCCTGCCAATAAAATGTGAGCAGAAACTAAACTCCGTGGCTATGTACACACAATTCTAAAACAATTGGTAGAAAGCTAAAGATCTCCCATATTCCCCCTACTCAATTTTATTAGAAAAAATATAAAATCATATAAAAATTATTTGTTAGATTCCTCTTCTTCTCTCTACAGATAACTAAGCATAAACAGGACTCAATACTCAACAATGCATGACTAAGCCTTCACTTTTGGCATTTGGTGATCAACTATTGTTAGTTGGATGAATGAATAAATAGTGTACTTGCAAATAACTGAATTAACTTAATCTGCATAGCACCAAGGTAAAAGTATCACTGCTTCCTAGGGCATAAAACTGTATTCCTCAATGGGTAAATAAAATACCTTGGAATCAAATACATGTGCTATATCTGTATTAAATATAAATTTTAAGTATAAAGTATTTGATTACAACCAAATTATTGTTATTTAATTGCTTACCTTTTTTATCACTACATAATTTCTGTGATAGATTTCCTCTTGTATACTTGCTTAGTCACAAAGTTACAGGGTGATGAATAGGTGAAGAGAAGGTACATGGTCTTTTGAAATACAGATCTTAAAAGCAAGTGGGAAAATCTGAACGAATCATTAAACATGTGATAGCTTTTGCCCAAAGAAAATATAGGTGAATCTGCAAAATTTATCCTGGTTTAGAGGGTCAGAAAAGGTTTCTTTTAAAGTCATTATCATGTATAACCCTGAGGGTCTCCTTCCATTTCCATTTAGTGTTAATCTTCTTCTCATGCTCTTCTTCCCTACTCTGTTCTTAGTTACTCTCCTTATATCAAAGAAGACATTTGGCATTTGTTTTTTAGGGATTGGCTAGCTTCACTTAGCATAATCTGCTATAATGCCATCCATTTCCCTGCAAATTCTATGAAGTGAGGGGAAAGGGAAAAATAATACAAGGGGGAGAAATGAATGACAGTAGAGGGGGTAGAGAGAGAAGAGGGGAGGGGAGGGGAGGGGAGGGGGGATAGTAGAGGATAGGAAAGGCAGCAGAATACAACAGACACTAGTTTGGCAATATGTAAATCAATGGATGTGTAACTGATGTGATTCTGCAATCTGTATACGGGGTAAAAATGGGAGTTCATAACCCACTTGAATCAAAGTGTGAAATATGATATATCAAGAACTATGTAATGTTTTGAACAACCAACAATAAAAATTTAAAAAAAATAAAGTCATTATCATGTAGAACTCAACAACAGGGAGAGTTAGGAGAAAGGTTGACAGAAACAGAATGCTTTAAGAACTCAATGTTTTAATAAAAATGGTAATATTTATTATGAAACAGTGTTTTCTTTTTCATTTATTATAGGAAACTTACAACATAAAAATACAGAACGCTGAGGACACAGTTCACAGGTAGAGCACTTGCATAGTATGCACAAGTAAGTCCCTGGATTCTATTCTCAACATTGCCAAAAAAGAAAACATAAGTTAAAAAAACAGTTTTATGATAATTCAAATTGCATAATAATTGTTTGATTTACTCATTCATTTGGTTTGGAAACAAGTATTAAACAAGACTAATTCTCAAAAAAAAGAACTCTATGTTTTAAGAACTCTATGCTTTAAGAACTCAATGTTCAGAAGACTGATTGATCTGTAAAACTGAAATTCTGTAAGGAAAAACTTGGAGACTAAAGAGGTGGGTGGTATGATAAGGAGAGTATAAACAGATTTGTGAACATAGACAGACTTGTAGTCTACTTTGAGATTTTTTGTTCTTGACCTTTATAATCATAAGACATTATACATTAGCATAAAGTAACATGTCTGTATTTGTGTTTACAAAAGATTACTGTTGGTAAAATATGAAGAATGAACTTGGTTAGTTAGGTATTCCAAGAGTGATACAAATTAGGAGGGCTATTTCATCCACACAAAATAGAGCATAAGAGGCATATATGAACTATAAACTGCACATAATCACAGTGGAATGCAGAATGTATCCATTCTCAACGTCAAGTATGTAGCAATTACTCTGATGCATTCTGAAAGATATAATTATTACAGTAATATTGTGGCATTATGCCATAATGAAGTAACACCTAAAAAGTACCATTCCTTACATATGAGTTCTACCATCTATGTCTTGATCATATTACTTCTCCATGAAACTAACATTATACTGATTCATCAGCTTAGTTAAACCAAGTCAATTCAGACAATCATCCAACATTGTTCACTGATATTTCTGGCTAACTAAATTGATGACATTGATTAGCTATCTTGGCCTCTTTGTGGTTTGTTCTGTTTTATTTTTACAAAGACTTGGATCGGCTATCCCCTTACGAAAGGAGGAGTAAAAATGAACATGTGAAAGGTGTCCTTATTCTTAGAGACATGAACCAGAAAACACTAGGGCATCAATAAATCCAGTTTCCCCTTCATGTTGCATCCTCTTCTGCCATTCTTCAACACACTGGTATTTTCCATCATTTCAATGCCCTCAATTATGGTAATGGCTACAAAGAATGTAAACTGATGGTAAGACATGTTATTTGCTTTCCATCATAGATATGATAACAAATTTACCTCACAGATAGAGAAAAGCATATTACTTTCTAAATGGCAAGTGCTGCCCTGTTCCCTCATGAATAAAAATGTTCTAGTAGTAAGCTGCCAAGAGTTACACTATATTTTCTTAGGATTAGAGGCAACGTTTCATTTTTGATAATGTACTTGGAAAGATAAAATGCATCAGAAAATTCTTTTCATTAAATTTATCATTTGCACTGTTGGCCTATCATGGTTAGTCACATAATTCATATACTGATTAAGTGCAAAGTGAATGAATCATGCAACTAAATATTTTCAAGGCAGTGCATGAATGATAGTGTTAATCAATAATGTACTCAAATTTACTTTACTAACTATTAGCGTGTTATTCTTTATTTTGGCAAATGGTAGAAAATCTACACTTAGAGATCATTCAGAATTAGAGGTATAAGGCCAGTACCAATAAAATTGTAAAGATCCAATTTTTCTTCACAAATCTCCAAGATTTTTAGATTTGTTTCAATTCTTTTAGTCCCTTTTACCTGACACTTTAATTCCTAGAATTTAATTTTGAAAGACCAATGGTAGTTCATCATATTTCAGGAAAATACACACTTTCTCTTCCTTTTATAAAATTGCTTACTATAAACTCATTTTATTTATAATTTTACCAACAAATCATGCTGAACAAGAATCACTTAAATTAAAAAGAAATTAAAAACTAAAATGAAAATGTTTACAAGGAAACCAACATCAATACTGTCTTTTTCATAACCCTTACAATGCTATTAAGATGTAGCAATCTTCTTCATTAAAAACATTCTATTGGAATTTTTTAGTCTTTAATTTAATTCAAAAGTATTCTAAGATATGAAACCATATTTTGCCTACTGAAAAATGCCAAATGTGTTGCCAGTTCTTTAAAATATGTAATCATGAATATCTGAAGGACATAAGCACATCTAGTATTACTCATACTTTTAAAGAGAGGAAGACTCTGAGGCATTTATTTCAAACCATATATATCAATTTATTCATTGACATTTGGCCAGTTTCCACATTTCTTAAGAAAGACATCATTTGTATGTTAAGCTTAAGTAAATAGAACAGGAAACAAATTGCAGTAAACAAAACAAATAAAAACAATGACCCTTCTTCTTGCTCCTATGTTCAGAAACTGCCTAATTAAAAAAGATTATTTTTAACCCTAAAGAAAATAGAATTGCCTTCCAAGAGTCCTTCTAGATGTGATCCAAAGCAGAAAAGATATTCTATAGCTGGAAATTCACCAACAATCATATCTCAGTATTGTTAGTGAGTTTTTATTTACTCCATCTTCCAACTCTCCAAATTCACTGTTTACTACTGCTTCACCTGTTAACTGATTTGTCTTGCAAGAACACCAGATAACTTTGACCAAACTCACATCAAAAATATGACCCTGACAAGTTCCGCCTCTTAATTATTGCACAGTTTGCAATGTTAAGGTTTTAAACTAGTCAATTATAAACAAAACAGTGTCATAGGTAAACCTTAATGTCCTACCAAAGATCCTCTGCCACTTCTTGTTGGAGGTCATTATTAGTCTGTTCTTCTTTGCATAGGTGAAAGCAAGACATTTCTATCCTTTAAAATAAATTCCTTTCACATAATTTAGATTATTCAGCAATGACCACCCTTATTTTTATATCTTGACTTTTATAAATGCAAAAATTCCCAATGCATGATTATTAATGGTTGTACTAGTGACACCATAATAGTAATTATTCCCTAGACTTATATATTTAGCTCTTTAATAAACATTTCACAATATGTATTTTGCTCCATAAATAGTACTGTAAGGACACCTTTCAACATTTTGGCTTATTTCTCAGGATACATACACTTTACAATGTAGATTTATAAAATAAAAGGAATTAAATGCACTTGAAGTTATTTTTAAAAATTGTTCATTTATACATGCATTATATGAGAGAGAAACAATAATCATACCTTAGCCCAAATGAAAAACAGAAATTATAAGGATTTGTATATAATTACAGATTAATGAACAATTTTGACATAAATTAACAATGCATTAAAAATTGCTTTACTTTACCCATTCAACTATTTTCAGTTAAGAGGAAGGATTCACTATATCTATTTAAAGCTTTGATTATTATGTGGTTCTAGGCCAGGAACTATATGTTCAACTGTTATTAGGTGGTATGATTGCTAATTTACCTAATATAAAACCATTCACTAGACTATATTAACTACTAGGGTCTCTCGAAATGGAGAACTTACACTAATACTGATACCTGCCTACCGCTGCCTAGAAATTTTCTGTTAATTGTTCTGGGAGGGGAAATTGCATAGACTTTTTTTTTTTCAAAGCTACCTACATGATTATATTTAGAAGCTGAGGTTGATGAAAATTACTACTTCAAATGAAAACATTCTGAGTGTGGAGTGTGGGTGTATGTGTTTGTGTAACTGTATGTGTACAAGTATGTAAGTGTAGATTAGAGCAAATAATCACATGTGTCTGACACAGAATCTGAGAATTAAAGGACATTACACATTACACACAATTGTTGACTACAGGAGCTAGAGCTCTAAATAATTTCTCTAAGAACAGAACTGGAAAACTTTCATGGAAAGAAAAAAAAAACTGACAATAGGAGTGCCAGGGACAATCTAGGAGAAATGTACAGTATTTTACTTTTAGAACTATCTGCAGTATTTTTGTCTTATGAGGGTTAATAATGGCCATACTTAATAGAGAATATAGGAAAATATCCCCTGTCAATGCAACTTTCATGTGTCCAAAAATCCAAAACTTGTTTGATTTTCTAAGATGCTTGATTATAAAAGTGCTTATAAGAAAGATCTATTGTATTATTAGAATTATTTTACTCAAGAAGTCATAAATAAAGCAAAATGAAATTTTGGATGGCCTAAATTATTCTGTCAGAGGAAAATGGGAAAAGAAAAAAAAATCCAAAAACAAAGATGAAAGGACACAGTAGAAAAACTTCTTTTGGAATCGTGTTGAGGGTTTCTTGCAGCAATTACTGTTTTAAATCAAGAGACTGGAAAGTGATACAACTCAGCCCCAAGTAAGTTAGTCTATTCACTCTTTTTAGAGATGTGTGTCAACAGTACACCTGGGTGTTTTACTTTCTCAGCATATATGAAAAGGGGTCTGGGTCATGTCCATAACTTTTATTAAATCAGCATATGGAGTATTTATGGTAAATAGTATTACTAAATGTCTATGAAATATTCCTCTAGAGTTATTTTATTAATAGAAAATTTAAAGGTTAACACTATATTCTCTAGCACTTACAATTTGAATAGAAATAAACATTCCTATAAATCTGATCTTGTGTGGAATCCCTACACACGTGTAAGTCATTAATATGTACAATATAGTTGAGGTAGACAACAGTTGATGGAAGGAAGCCACAGAATCATATAATTCAATTTCTATAATTAACTATTGAAGATCATTTGAAATATAAGTACCTTTGAAAAATACATTTATGGCCATCAACATGCATTGAATTTAACTTGTACTTGAAAACTTCCTAAATGAATCTGGCATATATGCATTAGAAACTGAATATCTATATAATATTTGCTCTTAAAAAAGCCATTGTCATGAATAATAAGTGCAAATCCTTATAGTATCTTACCCTTAATGCCATATAAATGTTCTGATATACACACACAAAAATACGTGTACAAACATGTAAGACGACCCACATGATCCAGTCCTTCTATTGATATTTCTAGATGAGTAATAGTTGCCAAATTATACTTCAGATATAACCTGTCACCAATGCAATATATGCAGGATAAAAATATAGAAATTTTAAAGTAAATGAATATTTTTATTCTCCTTTACTGATAGTCCATAAGGGGAAGGAAAAATTATTTCAAGTCCATAATGAGAACGGATTGAATGCATGAAAACAAAGCAGAGAATAATATGCAGAGAAATTTTTATTCTAAAAGCATTCAATCTCATATTTAGAATAAGTTGTCTGATTTATTTAAATGATGGTGCTGCTATTTCATTTTGTCTCCTTTTTTCTTTTGAGATGTGTCATAGTATACACTTCTAGCGACATGTATTTAATGTACAATTTTATGATCATTTATGAAATATATTGAAGAATATTTTAGAAATACTATGTGTCTTACTTCTTGTTTGGTGTTAAGATATAAGAATTATTCCATGCTATTTATTGATACTCTAAGTCAGGCATATTGGTAAATTTTTCAGTAAAATGTGAGATTTTGGGCTGAGGCTTTAATTATCTCTGTAGTAACTATTTAACTCTGACATGATAGCATGAAAACAGGCCCAGACAATGGATAATGAACATGCATATATATATTTTTTAAATCAGCATTTTGTTCTCAGAGGTAGTGAGATAGATTTGCCTCAGTGGCTATAGTTTGCCATTTCTATTTCAGGGCAAAGGTTTTCTGTATGGTGAATCAGTGACCTAGGCAACTTCAATCTGGTGGCTATCCCTCTCAAATGAGACTACCATGTCTGATATACTTGGGAAACAGATGGCCAGAAGGTCATGTACTCCCTCTTTTATACCTTTGCCAGAAAGTGTCATATTTCCCTTCTACCCACAGCCTATTGACCAGAACTAATCACATGGCCTTACATAATTGTTAAGGAGCTAGGAAATGTGAAAACAGATGGAATGTTAAATGAGCATGCTGTTTCTGCCACACTCGAGTATTATAGATAGTAATTATAAGAGAATTATAGATAGTAATCACTAAAATATAAATTTGTAATGTAAGAAACTACTTGGCCAAATAACTACCAAGAAATAGACAGTACCTAATTTATCTGGTTTTTTTATTATTATATAGGCTATAATAAGTCTTGTAGTGCTACAAAATAGCTCAAAAAATAAAGAGGATACACAAACAGGAAAAAGACACACCCGTTTGACCACCAACAAGAAAAGGCATTGTTCAGAAAGTATGTGAAGGAAAGCTGTACTTGTGGAAACATTATTTTGATGAAAATTCTATATCTAAAAGTTTAAAATTATCAAAGGCAGCTCAAATATGTTTGAGTTTTAAACACTTATATAGAAAGTAGTGGTCACCCTATTCATCACACTATCAGTTACTGTGAAGAGAAAAAAATAAAAAAAACATTGCAGGACAGAATGATGAAAGAATCCACATAACCAGGTTTTTCAAAGAAGAGCTAGATCCAAATCAGGCCAAAAAGAAAGAAAGCACCTACACAAATGAAGTATAGTTTTTAATCCTTCTTTAAGGAGAAAGAACTACAAATTAACAATAAATATATTGTGTATGCTAAATATCACTCTGTCTATATTATTTTTTAGCAAATATATAAATGTATATGATGTCATTTACTGAATTCAATCATCATACAATGCAATCATCAGTTTCCAAATACTGAATGTTATGGTATGTCACCACCAGAAGCTTATTTTATATCTCTTAAACTACTTTGATTTTTGGAGTCAACAATAGAGACAGTTTTCCTACTGATTCTCAAAAAGTTCTGGGTACAAATCTTGTGATATTCAGCCTTCATTTCTTTGGTTTTATTACACTTAGAAATGACATGGTCACTTACTCCCAAAGATCATTTTCCTTCCACTTCCAGATTTCTTTACTCATCATAATAGTGTCCCAAGTTGCAACTCCCCATATTGATTTCTCTACATTTTTCATAATGAAATATTTAATAAAGCAAGTAAGAAATTGTGAGATGTTTTGTTTTTAACAGAAGAAAATTTCTAACAGATACAGTCTTCTATCTTTACTAATACTAATATGGTCCCTGCTTACAACATGCATTAGGAAAAAATTTTGCATTTTGTTTGTCTATCCTAGAAATCTATAACATATCTTATTTCTGCTTCCCTAAATTCTCTACAAAAAGGTTTTCACTGTAATTTTTATTTTCCTCTTTGTGAAGTTTAATTCAAGAATATATATTCTTAAAAACAGTATTGTATTAGAAAAGTCATCAGCTTTGGAAACAGAGAGGCCCAAATCCACATCTGTACTCTGAAATTTTCCAGATGTGCGCATTTTGACAACTTGTATTAACTGTCTGTGCCAGTACTCTTTACCTAAAATCGAACTTAAATATTTAATATAAAATCTTTAAATATGTATTTATATATTTATGTCCACTAATTTGATGTTTTACACTTTTTTTGGTTAAAGTCTGTTGTTAAATAAACTCCTTAAAGAGACACTGTAATGTTTCAAAGCTCACTAATTTCATAAAATTCTAATTACATTTTGTTGCCAGTTGCAATGAAGACACCAAGATGTTCAAAATAAAAACAGAATGGTCCAAGTTTCAAATCACTAATTATTATTAATACATTTCCTTCTCTTTATTGAATGAGAAATGAAGTAGATTATTAAATTCTCCTTAGGAAAGACAAGCAAAGATGAACTAATTGGTCTACTTCATAACTTAAGTAAAAAACTTAACTTGCATTTTCAATTTTTAAGAAACATTTATGAGCCCAGAGCTCCCTTATTCAACAAAAATGAAAATTGTACAGTTAGAATAATAGAATATAAAACTACTCAAATAGCTTACTAAATTTTTCATATTTTACCCCTTAATACATATTCATGTAGCTTCAACTAGGGATTATGGAAACCAAGGGTAACTCAAAGTCAAATAAATAGTAGGCTCATAACTTGTAAATTTCTTTCACAGGAAAGTATTATCCTCTCTGTTGTTGCATAACTCTCAATAATGCTAAAGGTGGTTATTTGTATATCAGAAGTAAAGTAGGCCTTTTAGTGTGGGCTAATGCACAGCAGAACAGCCATTAACCATTCAGTTTTTGTGATGGAAGGACTCCATTTACACAACTTGTAAGATTTTTATTCACCCATTTGTCAAGTTTACATCTTTAAGGATGCCACTATTTTTGTTAGTTATTATCATTTGAAAAGTTGCTTGTGGCATAAGTTCATTAAGTATAGTGTGGCCAAATGAACCATGTACAGACATTGGAAATTCTGTCAAATATGATTTATGCAAAGATCTGATTCTGTGCAATGGTATGATACCATGGAAACTTGGCTATTATGTCATCAATTTTTCTCTGCAGGAATTACTTTATGGTTTCTTAAAATATAAACTTCTAAGTCTTAGGTAGGTATTTATAGGAATATAAAATATTCTCTTTTGTCTTAAAGTATGAGCATACTCAGTGACTTTAAGCAATAGTTTGTTTTACTCTACTAAATATTAATCAAAATCTATCAGATGGTCTTTGGTGAGTTCCCAACATGATTCTCAATACACTCTCCAGTCTTCAGTTTATAGTTTTCTTCCCCTCCTTTCACATAGCATACCAGTCAAATTTATCCCAGATACTATATCTTCTAGATCTAGTCAATAATTAATATTTTTGTTTTTATTTAAAAGTTGAATCAATTATATTTCAAGTAATATTGGCAGTTCTGAAATTTGAATATAACAAAGACCTCACTGTGAAGAAGACTAAAATTTTTTTTAAAGTAGGGGGCTAGTGATGTATATTTTGAGTTTCTTCAATAAGTAAACCCCAAATTGTAATACAGATATAGTAAAATAAATTGTTATTTATCACTGAATTCCACAATGGGGTTTCAATATTTGCAGGTGACTTTCATACACAGAGTAACGCAGGAATTCAAGCTCTTTCTAACTCACAGTTTTCGATCTTCAACACACTCCTTATCAAGCCAGGGGAGTGAAAGGCAAGGAAAATCATAAGTGGGCAAGTTGCTAGGGATAGGAAGGACTTGGGAATGGTACCTTGTCCTGCTGACATACCTGTGGCTAGAACTCAGTCATATGGTCACACTTAGCTCCAAAAATACATTGGGAATGTGGTTGAACTTTGTGCTGAAGATAAAAAATCAAAGACAGGTGACAAGCAAGTAGACCCCGACACATCAATAATCAAACTCAAAGCAAAACACATGTGTGTTCATGTGTGTATATGCACACACACACACACATACACCACACCATTTCAAGCAGAAAAACTGTTATTCTACATTTTTCTGAATTCAAATGATATTAATATGTGTACAAAATAAGAAGAGATTATGTATAACAAGGTACCTTTTAAAGGTACCTTTTGTAAGCTGAGAAACACTTTAAATGCCCATCAATAGAGATAGACTTAAAAAAATTTCATCCTTTTTAAGAAACATTAAGCATTCATTAAAAGAGCAAAGACAAGTGAATAGTTTTATACTGATGTCCAAGATAGACTGATGTGAAAAATAAAGTTAACTACAAAGCTATTGTAATAAAAGTTGAGTGCATTCATTTATATGACATCATAGGTACAGGGCAGAAAAGTCTGCACAGATATATGCTATTCTGATGCTGATGTTAGAGAGAATAAGGGTACGGATTTTTTCACTGTGAAACCTGTACTTTCTGAGTATCATTGTTTTATTTCCTTAAAAAAAAGTTGTATTAACTTGTGTAGTAACAAAAAAAATTAAAAATTTGATTTTTAAAAAAATGCCCAAGAGAACAAGAATTGGTTTTATGACCTTGATAATAAAACTTCACACATTTTTATCCAAATTGGCTGATAGGCCCCTATTATACTCAAGAAAGAGCTAAGAATTGTAGTTACATATAAATTTCTGAAGGACATATTCATTTAGGCAAGACTTTATTCTCTTTGAAATCTGTACCCTACGTCTCAAAAGCTAGGAGACTAGCAGTACTAACTCTTTTCTTATATTGGTGCTGTTTTACAGTGTTATTTAATAAAAAAGCCCCTTAAGTCATTCTCAAGTTAGTAAAATTCCTATTCAATATTGAATAGGTTGAGGCCCTAAGACCACATAAATCAAGCTAATCTAATTAAAATAGGATTCCCAAGCTTCTATCTGGTCTCCTTCTATGAGAGACAAAGTACATTTACAAAAAAAAAAAAAAAAAACTCAGATGAGTACATCAGAAGGGCAAATCAAAATATCTCTCGAATACACTGGATTTAAGAACAGAGATTTCAAATATAAACAGAAAAAATGTTTGCTTTCAGGTGCTACTACAAAAATTCTTCAGTTCTCCTTCAGTCTGAAAAATGGTAGAATTTTCTTTTCTTTATAGTGAAAATAGTAGCACCTATCCCAAATTGGTGTTTGAGGATTAAAAAAAATCATAAAAAGTTTTTGGTGAAATGCCAAATAATCTAATAATATGTTAATGTTATTATTTTTGTTGCTACTGTTGTTACTTGAGGGTGCTGAGAAAATTTGTCTGCATTGGCACCAAGGAGCTAAGTCACCTAAGCCAAGGGAGAAATAGGCTCCTAAGTGTTGCCTGCTTCACAGTGTCCACCATGTGGCTTTATCCACTAAGCACTACCATGAGAGGAAATCTACTGGGATCTTCAGCTTAATCTCCTAGTTCTACAAACTTTTATATATAGGGTGTTATGTTGTAGATGTGAGGCGTCCCCCAAAAGCTCATGTGTGAGATAATGCAAGAACATTCAGAGGTGAAATGATTGGGTTATGACAGCCTTAACCCAATCAATGAATTAATCCCCTGAGGGGGCTTAACTGAGTGGTAACTGAAGGCATGTAAGCTGTGCTAGAGGAGGTGGTCATTGGGGAGTGTGCCTTTGGGGTATGTGCTTTGTATCTGGTGAGTGGACTCTCTCTCTGCTTCCTGATCATCATGTAAGACACTTCCCTCTACCACACTATTCCACCATGTTTTTCTGCCTCACCTCAAGCCCTGAGGAGTGGAGCCAGCTGTCTATGAACTGAGCTGAGACCTCTGAAACCATGACCCCCCAAATAAACTTTTCTTCCTCTAAATTCTTGTCAGCTCTTTCAACCACACCACTAAAAGGCTGACCAAAACATAGGGCTTCTAGTCTGTGCTAGGGACTTTGTAATTTGGTATTTAAAGGTGACTTTAAAGTCTCTATGAATGAGTTTCTGCATATGATTTGAAGTCCCAGTAAAGGCCCTCTAGTACAGGTGGAGAAACAGGTTTTTAAAACAGAAAGTGATCAAAGCTGTTTCTTGAGATGAGTGTTCTACCTTTGATCTCATGCTGCAAGGTATCTGCAATCTGTCACATGCCCTTTCTTAATGTTCAGGCACAGAAGCAGGAACAATACTTGTATAGCACTGGTTCTCTCAGACTTGCCTATTTGGCATACATTCGCAGACAAACATTGGATATCATAGGGCATCTAGTGTGACTTATTCACTGTCTGTTATGTTGCTGAAACAATGAATAATGAGATGCTTTTTAGGTTATCTGAGTAGTATAGATGATTTCTTCCATCAATGTGTCTGCACTGCTGGTGAACTCATATGTGAATTATATTGCTGGTGAAATCACAAATTAATATAAATGGTGAAAAAAGCACTGTGGCCTGGTGTTTTTTGATTTTTTTTTTTTGCACCATTTATATTACTTTGTGAATTTGTATATGTGGTTACTGTTTTTCACATAGGACAGTCAGAAAAAACTAGACAAACACAGAATCATTTCAGTTGCATGTGAAACATTAGAAAGCTGCAAATATTCAATATTCAGGTCAGTGTAGATGTTAATGTGACTGGCATATCAAAATCTAATCTTAATTGGAGCCTTGAAATGATTAAGAAGTATAGAGAAGAAAGTAAAACAAGGGAATAAGCAGTCTTCCTAAAACCAAATGATTTTTCAAATTCATTTTATCTAACCACTTGTACATATAAATACAGAAATGTAAGATAATTGCATGTGAAAGTAAGATCTTATATTTCATGCATATGGAAAAATCGCATGAATACAGAAATGGAGAAATATTTATTGTGAAGATTTGTCTTTCTTTTTTATAATTAATTCACAATTAGACATGTAATTATAATTCAGAAACAGGCAAAATGCATTCAATGGTTTTAGCCATTGATAGATTTGTAAACAAAAGCAGCTGGACTGGAATTTCTTCAAGGAAATATTTACATGCCAACAGTTTATCAAACTGAAAGTCTGCTGATAAATCTACACACAGGCATTATGTTAATGATAGTGCAACAATGATTCATTCTGTGCCTGCCAGTAGTTCACATAGCACCAGATGTAAAAGAATAAAGTTTGGGTGCAAAAGGCAAAGAGGTTTCTGTGCTTTTAATTTTTTACCATCTTTCAGAAGGAAACATTATTATTTTGGTTATTGTCCTTCATTCCTTAAGTCACTTCACATTAAATTATTTCTTGAGAGGTAATTTAAAAAAAAAAAAAACTAGGACAAAATAAAGATAAATTCTAAACCACAGGATATCCAAGTTTCAGAATACCAAAAATCAATTTGTTCTAAATAGCTAATAAACAATTGCTTTAACAACCTGGCCGTGAAAATGACCATGTGATATCCTATTTCTATGTTCTTCAAATGTTTTCACAGAAGAATCTCAAAGATGTGATGCCACTTATCTTCTTCTACCTCCCTGAGAAAAGAGTGATGGTAGGGATGAAAAAAATGGCTATGGTAGCGATGCAAATGGCTAGAATTGCCTCCAGAAAAACAAAAAAAAAATGAGTGATCTTACTAATGATAACCACAGAAATGAGACAGTATGGTACAATGAAGAGAAATAATCTTTTCTTGGTTCATAATTTGTGTCATGTTGGATGATGTACTAAATCCCTCTGAGCTGAGGCTTCTATATGGACCTTCAAAAGATTGATATTCATGCCTTCTATTGGAGTTAACAGATATACTACCAGAAACTGAGTGAAGCATGTTTTTATTTAATCTTTACATTCATCTTATTTCACAGACAAGGAAACTAAAACTCCAAAAGTTCACTAACTTGTTAATTTGTAAAACTAATCACTGACAGAGTAGAGACCTAAAACTAGCCCATGCTCTTAACCACTGTTTATACTAGTGAAGTTTACTTTAAAGGAAAACCAAAAAACCTGGGTAGCAGAATCCTGGAATGACTATATCAAATAAGCATGTAACATTTACTTGAGGTTGAATAATTGGTAAGAAGCCTATTCGATTGTACATTTTCCTACCTTGTGGATGAGACTGACCCCAGAGCTTGAAGAAAAGCTAAACCCAAATCTGGTAGTCATATATCAGAAGATCAAAAAACAGAGTATATCAATAAATGGGTCAAGAAGAGCATTTTTAAATAGGACTTTCTGAAAGTAATTAAGAACTTGGCTAAGTTATCTATGAAGAAGACTTCCATCAGTAAATAACAAGGAGACACCTAAATAGGGGTGGTTACAGATGAGTGACAAAGTGTATGCATAGTGTGTGCTGACTTAGGTTCCATCCCCAGAGAGAGAAACAACTAAAAATGGATTAAAATATGAGGACACTTGCTGTACAAGTAACAAGCAGTAAATATGCCTCAGCCAGTCAGTGATGTTTTTAAGAGTCCAGACTTTTTCTCTACAACATCCTAGTGTGTTCTATTTTGACCTAATTACTTTTGCTGTCTGATTGCAATATGGTTACTGCACCTCCAGCATTCCTGAAAAATAAATAAGGAATGGAGGCTAATAAATAATTACCATAAATATATGCCTTGTTACTTTTTTGGTAAGAAACTACAAAAAACAGGTTTCTTCTGTGTCACTGGCCAGAAGTTTGTTGCATACTTATTTCTGAATTAAAGTTTAACCACAGTTTTGGGAAATAATGGAAATAATCTTGGGATTCATAAAATGAATGACAGCATAGCTGGGAAAAATTTCTGCCCACCACCTATTTAAATCTAGCTGCTATAGGCAGAAAATAAAAAGTGTACACCGCAGTGTAATAGCTAGCGAACAGTATCTGCCACATGCATTAAGTAGGCATCTTAAATAATTATCCACAGAAGATGAGTCTGTTAACAAGATAAAAAATATCAATGATGTCTAAGAGGTGTATTTCAAGTCCTGAAAAAATAATATGCATATTTAATTCCAAAGCTAAAACATTACCAAAGTATGGTAATTCTGTATAATCAGCTTCAAATAAATCAATGACAGTAGTAATTAGAGATGGTATGAATCGTTCATTTTCTTTGTGAATTGTTTGTAGTTGTAATTCAGTAGAGAAAAATAAGAAACAACAATAATAATAACTTTTTATTAGTCATGCTAAAGTAGCAAACCAGTGGCATGGATAATTGAAAACTGTGGATTATATGCATAATGATGAACTACTAAGGTTGTTAGCCTTACTTCAGATCATTTTAAATTCTCAAAGCTTATTATTGACTATTTATTTAAGGAAGTAATCACTAAGCATCTTTCGAAGAAAATTCTATAAATCTAGGTCAGAAAGCTTTCTAGTTAAAATACAATAGGTCATTTTTTTACAATGAATGTATTATTTACTATAAAGGTAAAAGTGAGTATTGATTATTACAAAATGTCTTCACTGAGCAAAATTTGGAGAATTTATAATTTTACTTGTTATCAACCATATAATGAGAATAGCATGTTTTAGTCTAGTTTCATAAGGGTTTGGGATACTTTTCCAAATTATGCTTTGTTTTCAAGTTTCGAGGGGAAAAGTATTTTGTTCAATAGGCTCAATAACACATTTCAAGACAACAGTATAGGTATGCTAATACTGAGTATTGTTACCACTGCCATTGTATTTTATGTGCTTTCTCTTTAGTCTATAACTATATATGCAAATGTGATGGTGATGTTTGATGTTTGCATTAATTTGTCTAGATTATACCTTGGTCTTCTGATTTTTATTGGTTTATGCAGGTCTTATTCCCTAATCTAGCTAGCCTTGTCTATTTTTGGTCATGTATTCTATGAAGCTGGAACTGTCTTCTCAGTTATGCTTTCATTCACTCAGTTCAAGAAAAATAAACTTTAAAATCATAATGCAAATTGCTTTCATATATATGTTAACTAGAACTTGATGACACATGTTGTTCTTTATCTACACATTATCTTCTTTATAAAACTCCTATTTATAAACTACTACTTGGATATTTATGGGTGTGTGTATGTACATGTATATATATGCATATATGCATATGTGGACATATATGAATAAAATAAGCCAAACAGAAGTAGGGGCCACACTGATGTTGTAATAGAGTTCAATTATAAGGAAAAAATGGGCTAAGTTCTTTTTTTTTCATCATTTGTATTTTTGTTGCCCATGTAGTAGCAAAAAAACAAAACAAAACAAAAATACACTTAGCAAGCATCTATTTGCTCTGAGATTAGCCATGGTTATCTGTTGTTTAACCTAACCTAACTTTAGAGAATGAAAAGAGAAACTATTAATGCACATTACAGGAAAATAGGTAGAAATTGTGGCTGCCCCAGACACACCAGAATATATAATCACCCTAGATACAAATAAATGAAGAACTTAATTCTTACATACTCTTTGGTAGATTTCTTTTTTATACAGTTTAGGAGGTAAAACAATTGAAAAAAATCATAATTTAATCATATATATATATATATATATATATATATATATATATATATATATATATTTTGAGGCTGGGTCTCACTAAATTGTTGAGGCTGGCTGCCAACTTTTTTTGTGTGTGTCTCAGTCCTCCAGGTTGTTGAGATTAAAGGTATGGAACACTGCACCCAGTATAAGTTAAACCTTAAAAAAATCCATAGAGATCAGACTGAATTGTATAAAATGAAAGCAAAATTAAAAGAAGTTGGAGATTTTTACAACTTGGTAAAGTCAAGTTAAAGTGAGGGCAAAACAAAACCTTTAAATAGAATAACTACAATAGTATCACAAATGCAAGAAGAAAGGCCTCATTGGTGTCCCTTAACACCAATATTCTTATTTGCCAGAGGGCAGTTTGAGGTGGTCAAATGCCTTCTTATTTTAGATTACTTACCTCCTCAATGATTTATGCAAGTATTTAGTGAAAATGATAAGAAAATTCATTTGATCAAGAAAATAGAAAGTTCAAACAGGGTTTCTGTTTTGTCTCTGTGTATAAGGAAAAGTAAAAGAGTATTGTATTTGGTAAATTTTATCTAATGAAATGCAATGCTGAATCTAGGAAATAAAAGTTTATGATTTTAAGGAAATACCTAGATGATTGTAAAAAAACTAATTTCAAAAGTATGTTAAGTTCAAAGTGAGGGCTAATGTCTGTTATCAAATGTTTTGCAAGGTAGACAGCTTGAACATCCTTTATTACTGTACTACTTCAGAATGTTTGCAAATTTAAAATGGCCAACCAGCCAGAATTCTTTTACCCAATGCCACATGGGGTATATTTAAAATGCCATAATTTTAGTATGCAGTTTGATCTACTGACAAATGTATATATAGCCTTTGTTGTATTTCTTTCATTTACATATATTTCTGGTTATTTATGTAAGAAAACATCCCAAACCTGTTACCTTAAAACAAAGAGTTACATTTTCTCCAACCCATACATATATAACTAGATTTACTTGTATTTCTGTTTAAAAACTTCTTAATATGTATAGATTACATATTCATTAACATTGAACTCATCTTGTACTGAAAGTTGATCAAGCACTCTAATGTGACTGAAAGAGGCTCATTGAACACAAATATTTTCTCCCTAAAACATATTACAGCATCCTCCCCCCACCTTTGTTTTTGTTTAGAAACAGTGACAATATTTCAGCACTGAGCTTGGGAGATATATATATGTATGTACATATGTACATACATACATACATACATACATACACCTGGGGTTGAACTCAGGGTCACTTGACCACTGAGCCACATTGCCAGCCCTATTTTGTATTTTATTTAGAGACAGGGTCTCACTCAGCTGTTTAGCACCTTGCTTTTGCTGAGGATGGCTTTGACTTTGAACTCACCATCCTCTTCCTCAGCCTCCTTAGCCCCTGGGATTACAAGGCATGTGCCATGGCACATGGTGGAAGTAATTTTAAATGGAAAAATAACAACAAAAAAATACATAAAAACGAGAAAAATAAAAGACTAAATAGAACAAACCTCCCAACCAATTCAAACCAAAAATGCCCAAGATGGCAGTGGCATGGTGTGTGCATAAAGTAAACTGCAGGTGTGTGAAACTGCAGATGCTTCCTCCACCTCCCTTCAAGGTCAAGATGTTCATTCTTTTCCCGATAAAGGTACTTCTCTTGTTGTGCTGGGGAGTGCCTTTTGAATGTCAAGTCTCCGGTCTACTTTCTTTTATAAAAGAATGAAGATTCTATTCTGCTTTGCTCAGTCAGTTGGCACTTGGGAACCCTCCAGAAAGAATGTGTGACAGTAGAAAAGCTAAAGAAGCAAGAAATCAGTCCCACCTTATTCCACCTAATTGGAGATGCACACGCCAGGCCACGTTTTATGCCACTCTATATGTCTACAAGAGATATGAAAGCACGGAAAGTATTGACTTAGAATCATAAATTATTTTTTCAAACTAGTTTACTAATTTGCAAATATGAAATTCATGAATAATAAGGATGAACTCTGTATGCAGGTTGCATGTATATATGTATATCTATTGCCATCTTTAAAGGATTTGTATTGTCTGCCCTGATGTTTTGTGATCTGAAGAATCTATACCTTACTATGAATCTTTTAATTGCGTCTGACTCCCTGCTGGCTCAATTGATCAAAACAAGCCTTTGTTGTTTTGTAAAATTTTCCTTCTTTGCATTTTCTCCATTATCTTAAACTCATTATTTATAATACCCTCTCAGATGAAAATTTTTGTTCCCTTTCCATTTCTTCCACTTTACCCATTTTTTAGTTATTCTGCCCTAATTGCCAATATAATTCTTAATTTCCTGTTGTAAAATATGAATGGAAATTTTAATTTTTGCAAATATTTTTTCTGAAACTTCTGCCTTCCAAAGTGTTGTATTTTGTAACATCTTATTTCTTTTTATAGATAAGTATTCTATTTTATCTCTGTGAAGTATAAATTATAATTTTTCTGAATTCTTGTTTCCTGCAAATTTATTTTTGTTTTGTTACTTTGTTTGGGTCTCTAATTTCCGTAATTAATGGTTTTTTTCTCTACCTTAAAACTCAGATGACAGATGATGGACTGTCATTTCATATGTAAAAATGAGTCAACAAAATGTTTAAACTGGTGGACCTCACCACTGGAAAAATTGTATCCAGATTTTACCATTTTCTTGAGAAACTTCCAAAGCAAAAACAAAAACAACCACCACAACAAAACAACAACCATGGCCTTTTCTCTTTCACTAGAACATTTCTCAGAAATATTTTAGGCATTTCTTTCCATGTAAATGGAATTGAGAAGGGAATAAAGGTAGACTTCAAGGGAATTGAGTGATTTTTTTTATTTAAATAGGATCTGACAAATAAAATCGACATTCACATCTTAAAATTTATTCTAATGGTCAAAATTGTATACATTTATTATATACAACATTTTATTTTGAAATATGTATACATTGTAGAAACAGCTAACTAGAGTTAATTACTATGCTTTACCCTCATTTACTTATCATTTTATTGTGTAAGCACACTTAAAAAGTCTGTCTTGGCAATATTCAAGAATGTAACACATTGTTATTACTGTATTCACTATGGTGTAGAAAAGATCTTTTGCACTTATTCCTTTTCTCTAACTGAAGTTTTTATCCTTTTACCAATATCTCCCCAGTCATCCTGCCTTCTGATCCAAGCCCCTGGTGATCATAATTCATCTCTATACTTCAATGAGTTTAACATTTTTAGATTATACATGTAAGTGAGATCATATACTGTATGTTTTTCAATGCATGGCTCATTTCCCTTAACATAATGTCCTCCAAGTTCATGCATATTGTTCCACATGATAAGATAACCTTTCTTTAAAGTTAAATAGTATGCCATCATTAAAAAATTGTGTATATTCTTTACCCATTAATTTGTTGATGGACACAGGTTGACTCCATACCTCAGCTATTGTGAATAGTACTGAAATAAACATGAAAATATAGATATATATCTTTTCAAGATACTGATTTCCTTTCTTTAGATACACACTCATTTGTAGAATGGCTGGACCATATGATAGCTTTGATATTAAATTTTTTGAGGAATTCCATACTGTTTTCCATATGATGTTTTCCATATTCCCACCAAGAGTATTCAAGAGTTCCCCTTTTCCCATATCACCAGCACTTATCTATTTCATTCTCCTAATAACCAATTTTAACATGTGTGAGTGACATCATCATGTATTTTAGTTTGCATTTTTCTGATTATTGATGTTGAACATTTTTGCATATGACTGTCACATATGTATGTCTTTTTTTGAGGAATATCTACTCTGATTTTTTCCACATATTTGAAAATATTTATTTTCTTTGCTATTGAGTTGTTTGATCTCATTTATTTTGGATACTAATCCTTATCAAATGAATAGTTTGCAAATATTTTCTCTCTTTCTATAAATGGTCTCTTTCCTCTGTGCTTAGCTGTGCAAAAGCTTTTGGGTTTGATGTAATCCCATTCCTGTGTTTTGCTTTTGTTCAGTCCTTTTGAATGCATCTCCTTTTATGATTTCTATTATTGTTTGTCTCTTCATTATTTTTTCTTACCCTAGCTGAAGGTCTGTCAATTTTCTCTACCTTTCAAAGACAACACAGCTCATAGTTTTGTTGACATTATATATTATTTTTCCTAATATTTATCAATTATTTCTACTTTGGTCTTTATTATTTCCTCGTGACTTTGGACTTAATTTTTTGTTGTTGTTAGGTTGGTTGGTTTTTAGTTCCTTGAGGTATAATAAGTTGTTTAGTTGTTATTTTTCCTAGATTCACCTTCCTCTTTTTGAGACTCATTTCACTTATCAAGATAGATATAGATTCAAAGTGAAGGATTGGAAAATTATATTTTATGTAATGGAAATCAAAGCAAGCAAGAGTACCCATTATATCAATTAAAATAGACTTCATGCAAAAAAACCCTCTAATATTATTTGAAGAAGATCATTATATAATGATTATCACCAATAGGATATAATAATTATCAATATACTGGAATACCTAAGTATATAAAACAAATATTAATAAATTCAAAGAGACAGATACAATATAATGAAATAATATTAGAGGACTTCTATGCTTGGTGTTCAGCATTAGATTATGCAGACAGAAAATAAATTTGGAAACATTTAATGTAAACTACACTTTAGACCAATTATTTCTAACAAATATATTCTAAACATTCCATCCAAGGGCACTAGATATACATTCTTCCCAAATGCCCAGGAAACATTCTCTAAGACAGATCATTTGTTTGGTCACAAAACAAGTCCTAACCAATTTAAGATTGGAATCATATCAAGTATCTTTTCAACCATAATTGTATGAAACTGGAAATCAGTAACAAGCAGAATTTCAGAAAATTCACAAATATATGGAAGTTAAATAATATGTTCCTGACAACTAATGAGTTAATAAAAAAATTAAAAGGATATTTGAATATATCTTGAAAGAAACAAAAATGGACACACAACATGATATAACCTTGTGGATTACATCAAAGCAGATATAAAGGGAAAATATTATCTCTTCATTAAGATCTGTAAATCTTACTGCCAATGTTGTGGAATCTTAGTAGGGGAAAATAACTAGGTCACAATTTTCTTTATAAGGTCATTACTCAGTCCTCCTTTCCCTCAGGTGTTCTTGATCTACAAAAATTCTGAGATTGTCTAATTCAGCATATTCAAGATATAAATTCAATTTTCTTCAGGATTCAGGAAGCAGAAGTCATTAAATATGGTTGCAGGCATAGTCTAGAATTACATAACATTGCTTTATTTCAAGACAAATTTCTGTTTTGTTTTGTTTTTTAAAAAATGGTGGTGATTCAATATGCCATCATATGTAACAGAATTTGATATTAAATAGGATTTTGTCTGTTTCTTCTATTGAGGACCCTGAAACTTAAGAGCTCCTGGTAAAGAAAAGCTGAGCTGTCTTCAGACACAGGCAAATATTCATTCTACTGCTCTGAAACTGATGGTTCCTGGGATCTCCTGCCAGACCAGCTGCCCTGGTCTCCTGGATTACTCTAGCACCCCAGCTTCTCTGAGCCCAGGATATCTTTCCCTCAGGAAAACAAAGTTTGAACTGAACAAAGGTTTGAAAATTCAGCTTCTTTCTTTTTTGATTCTAGCAGAGATTTGTGAATGATGTTCAGAAGGGACTCTGAGTTCTTAAATGGAAGTTTTACTACCCGTTACATGTGATGATGTGTTGAATCACCACCACAACCCGCTATTATAAAACCAGAAACTTAACTTGAAATAAAACATTCAGTCTGATCATTTAAAAAAAATTATCTAGAAGTCCTGAGACATTCAAGGATTATACAACCATTAATTCTTTGTATTCTAAATGGACACTTCCAGTGCAAATGCTTAGGCTCTGGCTTGTGCTCAACTAAATCAGATGCCATTTACTCATCTGTTTTCCATAATCACTATTTGTTGAATATTCCTTTGAACTACTGTGCTTTCAGCAGTTTGTTTTGTCCTTTGGGGTTTAAATATTTTTATTTAAGTTTGAGAAGATACCGAAAGAAACAAAGTTAACTTCTGCTTTCAATCAAAATGGATTAATAGGGACCTAATATTTTCTCACCTTAAATACCAAGAAAGGAAGGAAGGAATGAAGAAGGAAGAAAGAAAGAAAAATTACATAAGACACCGAACTTATGTTAGTGAAAGACAGTTATCTCAGAGAAATGGTGAACAATTGTCCCAGCTTATTGCTTGAGAGGGTTTCGGGTATAGGGCAGAGGGAAAATGCAGGGTTAGGAAGCACACTCTGAATTGAGAAATCTCAGAAGTCCACGGTTGCTAACACTCTGCTGAGTATAGAGAGCCGAAAGCTACACAAAGGCAAAGTCTAGAGATTTAGATAGGTGCCCTTTCCAGTATCGTCAAACTATAAATCACACACATACACATATACACACACTCATGGGTGGGTGAGAACTACTTTAGGTTGAAAACTAGCTAAGTCAAAAGATTAGGAAGGACACAGAGCACGGAGCGGCCGAGTTCTGGCTCCCAGAACCGTCCCAGAACCGCCCTGGCCCAGGGCTGTGGAGCCTGCGGAGGCTGCTTCTTGGACCCTGCGCCGATCAGAGCATACACCAAGCACTAAGCAGCCGAATTCCGGCTCCCTGAACTGAGCCCGCGGGACTGCTTCTTGGAGCTTACACTTATAGGAGCTTACACAGAGCACGGAGCGGCCGAGTTCCGGCTCCCGGAACTTCCCTGGCCCAGGGCTAGGAGCCCGCGGAAACTGCTTCTCGGTCCGGGTCCTGCTGAGGGCCGGTCAGGACTCACCAGTTGCTTTGGTTGCCTGGCAAGGGGAACGAAATGCTGCCATTCGCATAGGATACCAACATGGCAGAGATCTGATGTCAGCAGAAAGCGGCGGAGGAGAGAACTTCATCAATACCAGCGGTGACATAAGCAGTTGGTCTCCTGGTGGGGGGGTGAGGCACAGTCACCCGAGTCTCCTCAATTTGTCGTCGAGCCAGAGGGGAGGAGCTGGGCCGCCGCCAGCGCCCAGAGCAGGCCCAGCGGCTCGCCAGCGTGGTGACCGCGTGACCCCAATTGGAGGGGGGCGGAGCGGAGCCGCCACCCGCACCCGCAAGGTGGGCAGACCCGTGACCCAGTGGTACATGGGCGTGGTAGGAGGGGCAGGGCAGAGCCGCCGTTCGCGCTGGCAAGGTAAACAGACCTGTGACAGCCTGGCGGGTCAGGCCCAGTGGCCATCCAGTGTGGTACACACGTCACCCCAACTGGAGTAGGGGCAGAGCAGATCCTTCTGCCACGCCTGGATCAGGCCCTGCCGGTGTGGTGGTCACGTGACCCCAATTGGAGTGGGGGCGGAGCGGAACCGCCACCCGTGCCCGCAGGGTGAGCAGACCAGTGATCAACCTGCAGATCAGGCCCAGGGGTCCGCAGGTGTGGTAGGAGGGGCAGGGCAGATCCGCCGCCCGCGCCTCCAAGGTAGGCAGACCTACAACAGACCGGCGGATCAGGCCCAGGAGCCTGCCGGCGTGGTACAAACACCACCCTAATTGGAGTAGTGGCAGAGCAGAGTCGCCGCCCGTGCCAGGAACAGGCCCAGCGTCCTGCAGGCGGGGTAGTCACGACACCCCAATTGGAGTAGGGGCAGAGCAGAGCCTCCACCCGTGCCCGAAAGGTGGGCAGATCTGCGACCGACCAGCGGGACAGGCCCAGTGGCCTGCCGGTACGACAGACACGTCACCCCATTTGGAGTAGGGGCAGAGTAGAGCCGCCTCCCGCGCCTGCAGGGTAGGCAAACCTGCAACCGACCGGCGGATCAGGCCCGGTGGCCTGCCGGCGTGGTACACTCGTCACCCCAATCGGAGCAGGGGCAGAACAGAGCCGCCGCCAGCTCCCAGAACAGGCCCAGTGACCTGCCGGCGTGGTAGCCACGAAACCCCAATTGGAATAAGGAGAGAGCAGAGCCGCCGCCCGCACCTGCAGGAAAGATACGCAAGCAGTATGAAAAGACAAAGAAAGAAAGGACCACAAGCAATGCAGGTCAATGCAACTTTAGAAGATGTAACAGCTGCAGCAGATGGAATGTCAGATAAAGAATTCAGGATATACATGCTTCAAATGATCTGGAGTATCAAGGAAGACATTAAACAGTAAAATCAGACAATGAAAGATCACTTCGACAACGATTTACGCAAAAAAATCCAGGAAGCAAAGGATCAACTATACAGGGAGATAGAGGTTATAAAAAACAAACAAACAGAAATCCTAGAAATGCAGGAAGCAATAAACCAACTTAAAAACTCAATGGAGAATACTACCAGCAGAGTAGAACACTTAGAAGATAGAACATCAGACAATGAAGACAAAGTATTTCAACTGGAAAAGAACATAGACAGCTCAGCAAGACTGTTAAGGAACCATGAGCAGAACATCCAAGAAATATGGGATAACATTAAGAGACCAAACTTAAGAGTCATTGGGATACAGGAAGGTACAGAGCTCCAAACCAAAGGAATGAGAAGTCTATTCAATGAAATAATACAAGAAAACTTCCCAGACTTGAAGAATGAGACAGAATCCCAAATCCTAGAAGCCTACAGGACGCCGAATGTGCAAAATCATAAGAGATCCACACCTAGACACATTATAATGAAGATGCCCAACATACAGAAAAAGGAGAGAATTTTAAAAGCTACAAGAGAAAGGAAGCAGATTACATTTAGGGGTAAGCCAATCAGGATAACAGCTGATCTTTCAACACAGACTCTGAAAGCTAGAAGATCCTGGAATAACATATTTCAAACACTGAAAGAAAATGGGTTCCAACCAAGAATTGTGTATCCAGCGAAATTAAGCTTCAGGATGGAGGATGAAATTAAAACCTTCCACGATAAACAAAAGTTTAAAGAATTTGCAGCTAGAAAACCATCTCTTCAAAACATCCTCGCCAAAGCATTACAGGAAGAGGAAATGGAAAATAACAATGAAAACCAACAGTGGGAGGTAGGACAGTAAAGGGGGGGGAAATAATCAAAGAGGAAAACAAACCATGTTTAGTAACAGAAATAAACAAATATGGCTGGAAGAACAACCCATATCTCAATAATAACCCTAAATGTTAATGGCTTAAACTCACCAATTAAGAGACACAGGCTAGTAGAATGGATCACAAAACAAGACCCAACAATATGCTGCCTACAGGAGATGCATTTGATAGGAAAAGACATACATAGGCTGAAGGTGAAAGGTTGGGAAAAATCATATCACTCATATGGACTTCGGAAACAAGCAGGAGTGTCCATACTCATATCAAATAAAATAGATTTCAAGCCAAAGTTAATCAAAAGAGATAAAGAGGGACACTACATACTGCTTAAGGGAACCATACAACAACAAGACATAACAATCATAAATATTTATGCCCCAAACAATGGTGCAGCTATGTTCGTCAAACAAACTCTTCTCAAGTTCAAGAGTCTAATAGACCACCATACCATAATCATGGGAGACTTCAACACACCTCTCTCGCCACTGGACAGATCTTCCAAACAAAAGTTGAATAAGGAAACTATAGAACTCAATAACACTATTAATAACCTAGACCTAATTGACATATATAGAGTATACCACCCAACATCAAGCAGTTACACTTTTTTCTCAGCAGCACATGGATCCTTCTCTAAAATAGATCATATATTATGTCACAGGGCAACTCTTAGACAATATAAAGGAGTAGAGATAATACCATGCATCTTATCTGATCATAATGGAATGAAACTGAAAATCAACAATAAAAGAAGGAAGGAAAAAGCATACATCACTTGGAGAATGAACAATAGGTTACTGAATGATCAATGGGTTATAGAAGACATCAAGGAGGAAATTAAAAAATTCTTAGAGATTAATGAAAACAGAGACACAACATATCGGAATCTATGGGACACCTTGAAAGCAGTTCTAAGAGGAAAATTCATTGCTTGGAGTTCATTCCTTAAAAAAAGAAAAAAACAACAAATAAATGATCTCATACTTCATCTCAAAATCCTTGAAAAAGAAGAGCAAAACAACAGCAAAAGAAGTAGAAGGCAAGAAATAATTAAAATCAGAGCTGAAATTAATGAAATTGAAACAAAAGAAACAATTGAAAAAATTGACAAAACTAAAAGTTGGTTCTTTGAAAAATAAACAAAATCGACAGACCCTTAGCCATGCTAGCGAAGAGAAGAAGAGAGAGAACTCAAATTACTAGCATACGGGATGAAAAAGGCAATATCACAACAGACACTTCAGAAATACAGAAGATAATCAAAAACTATTTTGAATCCTTATACTCCAACAAATTAGAAGATAGTGAAGGCATAGATAAATTTCTTAAGTCATATGATCTGCCCAGATTGAGTCAGGAGGATATAGAAAACCTAAACAGACCAATATCAATTGAGGAAATAGAAGAAACCATCAAAAGACTACCAACTAAGAAAAGCCCAGGTCCAGATGGGTATACAGCAGAATTTTACAAAACCTTTAAAGAAGAACTAATACCAATACTTTTCAAGCTACTTCAGGAAATAGAAAAGGAGGGAGAACTTCCAAATTCATTCTATGAGGCCAACATCACCCTGATACCTAAACCAGACAAAGACACTTCAAAGAAAGAAAACTACAGACCAATATCTCTAATGAACCTAGATGCAAAAATCCTCAATAAAATTCTGGCGAATCGGATACAAAAACATATCAAAAAAATTGTACACCATGATCAAGTAGGATTCATCCCTGGGATGCAAGGCTGGTTCAATATACGGAAATCAATAAATGTTATTCACCACATCAATAGACTTAAAAATAAGAACCATATGATCATCTTGATAGATGCGGAAAAAGCATTCGACAAAGTACAGCATCCCTTTATGTTCAAAGCTCTAGAAAAACTAGGGATAACAGGAACCTACCTCAATATTGTAAAAGCAATCTATGCTAAGCCTCAGGCTAGCATCATTCTGAATGGAGAAAAACTGAAGGCATTCCCTCTAAAATCTGGAACAAGACAGGGATGCCCTCTCTCTCCACTTCTGTTCAACATAGTTCTCGAAACATTGGCCAGAGCAATTAGACAGACGAAAGAAATTAAAGGCATAAAAATAGGAAAAGAAGAACTTAAATTATCACTATTTGCAGATGATATGATTCTATACCTAGCAGACCCAAAAGGCTCTACAAAGAAACTATTAGAGCTAATAAATGAATTCAGCAAAGTGGCAGGATATAAAATCAACACGCATAAATCAAAGGCATTCCTGTATATCAGCGACAAATCCTCTGAAATGGAAATGAGGACAACCACTCCATTCACAATATCTTCAAAAAAAAATAAAATACTTGGGAATCAACCTAACAAAAGAGGTGAAAGACTTATACAATGAAAACTACAGAACCCTAAAGAGAGAAATAGAAGAAGATCTTAGAAGATGGAAAAATATACCCTGTTCATGGATAGGCAGAACTAACATCATCAAAATGGCAATATTACCAAAAGTTCTCTATAGGTTTAATGCAATGCCAATCAAAATCCCAACGGCATTTCTTGTAGAAATAGAGAAAGCAATCATGAAATTCATATGGAAAAATAAAAGACCCAGAATAGCAAAAACAATGCTAAGCAGGAAGTGTGAATCAGGCGGTATTGTGATACCAGACTTCAAACTATACTACAGAGCAATAGTAACAAAAACAGCATGGTACTGGTACCAAAACAGACGGGTGGACCAATGGTACAGAATACAGGACACAGAAACCAATCCACAAAACTACAACTATCTTATATTTGATAAAGGGGCTAAAAACATGCAATGGAGGAAGGATAGCATCTTCAACAAATGGTGCTGGGAAAACTGGAAATCCATATGCAACAAAATGAAACTGAATCCCTTTCTCTTGCCATGCACAAAAGTGAATTCAAAATGGATCAAGGAGCTTGATATCAAATCAGAGACGCGCCGTCTGATAGAAGAAAAAGTTGGCTACGATCTACAGTCGGTGGGGTCGGGCTCCAAATTCCTCAATAGGACACCCATAGCACAAAAGTTAATAACTAGAATCAACAAATGGGACTTAATCAAACTAAAAAGTTTTTTCTCAGCAAAAGAAACAATAAGAGAGGTAAATAGGGAGCCTACACCCTGGGAACAAATCTTTACTCCTCACACTTCAGATAGAGCCCTAATATCCAGAGTATACAAAGAACTCAAAAAATTAGACAATAAGAGAACAAACAACCCAATCAACAAATGGGCCAAGGACCTGAACAGACACTTCTCAGAGGAGGACATACAGTCAATCAACAAGTACATGAAAAAATGCTCAACATCTCTAGCTGTCAGAGAAATGCAAATCAACACCACCCTAAGATACCATCTCACTCCAGTAAGATTGGCAGCCATTATGAAGTCAAACAACAACAAGTGCTGGCGAGGATGTGGGGAAAATGGTACACTTGTACATTGCTGGTGGGACTGCAGATCGGTGCAGCCAATTTGGAAAGCAGTATGGAGATTTCTTGGAAAGTTGGGAATGGAGCCACCATTTGACCCAGCTATTCCCCTTCTTGGTCTATTCCCTAAAGACCTAAAAAGGGCATGCTACAGGGACACTGCTACATCGATGTTCATAGCAGCACAGTTCACAATAGCAAGACTGTGGAACCAACCTAGATGCCCTTCAATAGACGAATGGATAAAAAAATGTGGCATTTATACACAATGGAGTATTACTCTGCATTAAAAAATGACAAAATCATAGAATTTACAGGGAAATGGATGGCATTAGAGCAGATTATGCTAAGTGAAGCTAGCCAATCCCTAAAAAACAAATGCCAAATGTCTTCTTTGATATAAGGAGAGTAACTAAGAACAGAGTAGGGACGAAGAGCAGGAGAAGAAGATTAACATTTAACAGGGATGAGAGGTGGGAGGGAAAGGGAGAGAGAAGGGAAATTGCATGGTAATGGAAGGAGACCCTCAGGGTTATACAGTGGAGGAGGTAGAGAGAGAGGAGGGGAGGGGAGGGGAGAGGTGGGGAGGGGGGAGGGTGGAGGACGGGAAAGGCAGCGGAGCACAACAGACACTAGTATGGCAATTTGTAAATCAATGGATGTGTAACTGATGTGATTCTGCAATCTGGGTATGGGGTGAAGGTGGGAGTTCATAACCCACTTGAATCAAAGTGTGGAATATGATATGTCAAGAAATTTGTAATGTTTTGAACAACCCACAATAAAAAATTAAAAAAAAAATTTATTAAAGATTCTCTTAAAAAAAAAAAAAGATTAGGAAGGGCTAGGATTATAGCTCAGTGGTAGAGTGCTTGCCTAGTGAGGCATTGGGTTTGATTCTCAGCACCACACATAAATAAATAAAATAAAGGTCTTATTAACAACTAAAACAATTTAAAAGAAGATTAAGGAAACAGTACTTTATTTTCAAAAAGGGCTAAAAAAAGCTGATCCATATCACCTGCATTTGAAGAAAAAAATTCATAGGCCACTGAGTAGATAAAGTGTCCTATCCTAATGGTGGACATTAATTGGCTCTGGACTGAGCCCTGTTAATGCTACAGTTTTAATAAAACTTAAAAGCAAGACCTGAAAGAAACTATTTCGAGATAACGGCATCCAAGGAAAAAGTTCAAGAATTTCCCAATAACTTTAAAGTCTCAGGGATGTCACAACCTAAAATTCATATTTGTCAGCTAATAAAATGTTACTAGGCATGCACTGAAGCAGGAAAATTCGACCTATAATGAAAAGAAAATCAATCAATTAATATTGATATTAGAATTATCAAACAGACATTGACATTAAACTGTGTGTTCCATATGTTGAAAAAGTTAAGTGCAGACATAGAATATGTATATTTTTTAAAAGAGTGAAAGAGATACACATCAAATTTCTATACATAAAAACTACAACGGGCAAGAAGAAAATTGGATTAGATAGAATAAATGGTATAAATTGCAGTTTATTCAGTTTTAAAACATAGCAGTTAATTAACTCGAAGATAGCAATATCCAAAAGGAAATGGAGAAGTTTAAAAAATAAACAGAGAATCAGTAAACAGTAGAACAACTTTAAGATGCATGAAATACATTTAATTAAAGTCTCTAAAGAAGAGTAAGGGGAAAAAATAAATAAAAGAACACTTGACCACATTTTTTTTTCAAAAGCCACAGATCCAGGTATCTCAAGGGACCCCAAGTATAAAAACAAACTTCACTATGGAACATTGTAATCAAATTGCTCAAAATCAGTGATAAAGAGGAGAAGGAAAAATACATTATGAATAGAGGAATAATGGCAAAGGTGTCATCATTTTTGCTGGAAATAGTACAAGTAGAAAAAAAGTAACAGGCTTAAAGCAAATAAAGAAAAAAAATCAACCCAGAATTGTATGTATAGGAATTATCTCTTCCAAATATGAAGGCACACAAAAGTTGAAAGAGTCTATCACCAGGAGACTCACAGAAGATGAACTTTAACAGGAAGTCCTTCTTCCAGAAGTAAAATACCAATGGAAATATGTATCTACACAAAGAAATGAAGAGTATAGAAAATGATAACTACATACTTAAATTTATCTCTTGTATTTCTTATAAGCTATTTTCAAAATAACAATGAAACACCCCTATATTTATTACAATGGGTAACATTTTTAGACAATATTAAGTGCTGGAAAGGATGTGGTGCAATTTGAACTTGCATACATAGAGACACTTTGCAAAATAGTTGTTTTCAATTTCTTCTAAAGCTAATAATGTACCTACTAATTATCTAGCAATAGCTAAGTATTTATCTAAAGGAAGACAAACTTATATTAACCCCAGAACCTATATACAAATATTTTAATAGCTTCATTCAAAATAATCAAAACTAAATACAACATACAAGTCTATTGTTTAGTGAATGAATGAACTGTAATACTACTCAGCAGTTGAAGGGGAAAAAAGAAACTGACATTCTAAAAATCATGGATTAATCACAAATGCGTTATGCAAAATGAAAGCAATCACACTGAGAAGGTGATATATTGTATGATACCATTCATATATTTTGGAAAAGCAATATTATCGGAATAGAAAACAGATCAGTAGTTGGGAGGAGAAATTGACTCAAAGTTATACAGCAGAAGGTCATTTTGGTGACTAATGTAACTATTTAGTATCTTTATGGTAGTGATTGTTATATAGCTGCATTTATTTTTTTCAGTATTATTTAGATATAAATAACTATTTTTAGAATTCATAAACTCCAAATTTTGTATGTATATTTTTATTAGTACATTATAATTATACAAAATATTGTGGTCATTTTCACATAATCATAAAGCATGGAATATAATTTATATCATTTAACTCCCCAGTACTTCTCTTTTCCCTTCCTTCTTCCCTCCCCCTGTTCTCCTTCCTCTAGGGATCTTCCTTCTATTTATTTATAGATTTTTAATTGCTTTTTAGATATACACAAAGGTGAAATTCACTGTGAAATATTCAGGTATGTACCTAGCATAATCAATTTAATTTCTTTCTTATCTCTTTCCTTCCCATCATTCCTCTTCCATAGCTCCACTGATCTCCCTTTGATTTTCATGGGATCACCCCCACTTCTTCCCTTATTTTGGTCTAGCTTATGCATATGAGAGAAAACATATTTTAAGTGTGAGTGAAAATCCAAGTAAAATATTTTTAGCTAAAAATTAATACTGTATGGTTTTGTCAGTTAATTTATTTAATATTTATTTTCACCTGGAAAGGCCCTTGTAACTGTACACAAAGTATAAAGTAATGAAAGAGAAATGGCACAGCAAGATAACTAAGAGACTATTACTTTGTTCAAGGTAGGAGCAATTAGATGCTACATGTTAAAAATCTGAATGTCTTCCACATAATTTTAGTAGAAAGAAAAAGGACAAACCTAAGTAACAGATTGTTTTCAAAAAAGCTATTGGATATATGGTAGGAAATAAAATGAATACAAATGATTAAAAATGTTGTTCTTCTAAACACACACACACACACACACACAAATAAAAGAAGACGTAAGTGAAAAATCTCTGATATGAGTTATTTTAACACCAATGATGTCTCTAAGATAAAATGGAAAGAAAATACACTTTTTGGCATGGTGTACATTACAAAAGTTTGTTATGCTTTTTTTCCACAAATATATCACATTCTAGTGTCCTAGGAAATCACTAGGTAAGATAACCTAGGATACAAAAGTGACCTTCGCATAGTTAGAAGAGATGGATCCTAAAGCCCAATTTGTTAACAGGAGTGGCAGGATACTTCAAGAAGGCATTTGATGAAAATTTGGATGGATTCAGAAGACTAAACAAAATGAGACAAGATTTTTTTTATTTATTCATCTTCATAGATTTTGTACAACTGTGAGAATCACTGTGGTGGAGAATTAATTGAGGGTTGCATATATGATAATATTACAATTAAGATAGTCATCAAATATCCACCAAAATATAAAATTTAATTTATTTTAATTTTCTTCAACTATGTATGAACTCTATTAGGACAAAGGCCTCATATTAGCCCCACTGTGATGAGGAGGCATTATATTTAATTGTTATTGAATAACTGTTCTGAAGAGCAAAAGGCTTTAAAAATCATGTTCTCACTCTCCCCTTAGTTATAACAATAAATATAATAAAATGAAAACTTACTATAAGGTGAAATGGAGAATGGCTCACTAAATAACTGTTATTTTGTTTTTCAAGTTACTTTTGATTGACCTAGAATTGATTATTATTTCCTTAACTCCACCTGTACTACTTTATTGTCTTTGCAAAGTAACTCATTTCCCTCTTTTTGATATTAAAAATGTTACATGATCTCTTCAAAAGGAGTAATGAAGATAGTATGTCTGGCGTAACTTTTGTTTTCTCTTGAAGCACAGAATTTAGAAAACATAACCATCTGCAAATTCTGAACCTATGAATGGAGGCAGTATAAACCACAGCACAGGAGAAATAAAGCAAATTCAAAGTGGTAATATAAATTCACTTGCCTCTTAGAAAGTGGGAACACAGAAAAAAATAAAGACAACATTTTATTATGTGAGTTTCAGTTACAACACATTTGTTTTGGTAAGGAAGTCCCCAAACAACATGTAAATGGAGGTTAGAATGGATGCTAGAAAAAAAATACATGTGAAAAAATACATACATACATGTGTGTTTGTGTCAGTGAAATACTTTGAAAATTATGCCCTTATCTTAACAGATGGAAAAGCAATGAACTGATTTGCCCAAAAAGAGACAGATTATCTGTGAAAAAATGAGATAAAACCCAGTTACACAGTACCCTATTGTGTTCAAAATCAGGTACTTTATATTGTCATGAATAAGGAGAATGGGCCTTGGAGCCAGATGGCTTGGTTTTAATTCCAATTTGACCACCTTCGAATTCTGAGGACATTAACCTCCCTGTCTCTCAGTGCTATCATCCATAAAATGGGATGAAATTTGTTCCTGCCTCATATTTGTTTTTCGGGATTAACCAGAGTTAATAACAGTTGTAAAGCAGTTAAAATAAGACCTAGCATACAATCAGTATTCAGTATACCATAACCATTTATTATACTAATTTCTGCAAAAGTGGTGCATGTGTTCTGACTGTTGTCATTGGAGGTCAAGTCACAGTTATAACTTCATCAGACATATTACCATCTAGCCTGTATATAAGTGAAATTTTTCCCTGTACCAGAAAAACAGATATACGCAACTAAGATGTTTCTACATGGTACAAATAGAGAACCCTATATTTTTTATACCAGTAATAGAATTGATACTATATACAGAAAGATGCTGTCCATTTGAGCCACAAATTCTATTTTTAAATTAGTTTTCATAATTTTGGTAATTCTTCAAAGTATTTACAAAGTACATTTCTCTTTTACTTCTTTTTGGTGTTTTCCACAAAGTAAATGAGGCAAACTAAAGTTTCCAGTGGCAACATTGCTCCTTTATCACACAACCATGATCTTAGGGCTAGTTGTAAAAGCTTTATAAGCTGACTAATAGAGGGGAGAAGAGAAATTGAAAGGGTAAGAATGAGAGCATTCTGCATTCATTTCACACTGTGAATCCAAAGAAAGAATAGAACCACGAGAATCTCCCACCCCTGCCCTGTCAAACTAGGGGTCAAACAGTTATGCCAATCACATTCATTGTGTTCTACAAAGCCAGGTTTTGTCTGTGTTCACAAATGTAGACTTCCCTTATGCTAATTATCTCATAGAATCTAGCTCCATTATTTTATTTTCCTGACAATTTCATTGTGGTCAGTAGCACTGGGGTTACGGAAAAATGAAACCAATCCATTATAGACCAAATATCAGAAATTTTCTATTATATTTACTGAATCTTAGCTCCTTGTTGTTTGTTCAAGTGGTTGCTGATTTGACAGCTCAACTATGAAACTATTGGAAGGTGTTTCAGATATAAAGTAATAATATAATAGTCAGTTGCTAAGATAGTTTCTTCTGCTACATGTTGTAGAATCTTGCATTGTCCCTTAAAATGATATGCATCATTTAAAAAGTGTTTAGAATTTGGTAGAACAAATTAGTTAACACACATAGTACAGATAGATGAGTGAAAAATTTTATGTAGTTCAGTGTGTAAGCAAGCCATGGTACTGCTAGGAAAATTGATTTTCAAAGCTGAAAGTGATCTTGTTGAAAAGGCCTGAAAGGAATACATAAATACAGAGCCTTCGTGTAACCTGATAGTACTAAAAAGAAAACTGGTGGTAGTAAACTTTATGTTTTGTTTTCTTGGATAAAAATGATATGTGCAATTAAAAAAATCTTTGACTCTGTTAAATCAGCAGCAGAATTAAGTAATTACTGAAATTATTATAGTATTGACATTTTCAATTAATTTAAGCTCTCTTATTTATGATCCCTCCTTTCTTTTACCAACAGAACAAAACTTATTCAGAGAATTAACGCAATTTAGTGACATTCTAATGGTTTTATTCAGGGAGAGCTGAGGACTCAACTTTTAGTAAACTATATATAAATTTCTCATAGTTTCATGATCTTCCTTTGTTTCTTGACAATAAAATGTCAGCTTTTTAAAAATAGTGTATTACTAATTTCTCATGAATATTAGGGGGTAATTCTTTCTCTTATACTGTCCTCAATTCTTCTCCATTTAAAATTAAGTATCACTCATCCAAGAGTTTCATATGCAAACTTTTTTTTTGCCTTTGAGGTGAAAAGGGCATTGTCAGTGGTATGCAGAAATGCATCTTCAATAGGGTCCAAGCTCACAAGAGAAGCTCAAATGACTCTGGCTTGTCTTGACTGGGGTCAGCACAACATCTGCTTTCCCATGTAATCCTGCATCTGATTCCCTTGGCTTTGAGGATCATAGTAAATAGAGTATGAAAAAGAGTGGGCGGAATAATTTGACATTGGTTTTATTTGGACAGAATTCATTAAGGATTTAAAAATATTTGGAACTTTAAAGCAACCAATAATATGTGATGATTCTAAAATGGTGTAATTTTTATATACACAAAAAGTAAAAAAGTATATTAACACAAATTATAAACACACACACACATACACACAAAAGAATAAACATAGTGCTAGATTTTCTGTAATGAAAATTCAGAATATTTACATATAGTTGCTCAAAATTTGACAGACTTAATGGCTGAGCACAAGGAAAGGCAAATAGCAAAATATCCAAATATCCAACTGTTGGATTACTGGAAAAGGAATTATTTTTGCAAAATATCAGCAATAAACCTGGGATTAATTATTCTGTGTAGTAGCATGCATGTTAATCACAATTCCTTGACACAAATAATATAGAAATTTAAAATACAGTTTGTCAAAGTCAGCTTCTATAAATCCTGAATCCTGTGGACATATCCTTGGAGGTTTGTTTATTTTTAATAATACTTTTTAAAAGTTTGATATTTTATAATATCAAAAATTGTGATAAAGGGAGATCCAAGATGGTGGGCCAGAGAAAGGCAGCACTCTGTGTCTCTCAGCTACCTGGGATTCAAGTAGTGAGAATACATATTGCTTCTCTGCCAGCGATATTCCTGCTCCAATGCAGGATTCATGCCTACGTGCCAGTCCAGGGCTCCAGACGTCAGTGTCATATTAGGTCTCCCAAATACTCACCCATGCAGGACTACCAGGTACCCAAGTGGAACAATCAACACCTGCACAAAACTTTCAGCCACCTACCTGAGCAGAACCAACGACACCACTCCCATGCAGGACACCGGCAGCTTCCACATGCAGGAATTCTGGCTACCACTCTTGTGTGGACCCCTATCTAATAATATGGGACTCCCTGGTCACAGCCATCTTGGGTATCTGCAGCAGTGGAGATAGTCCCCTCTGCACAGTAACCTGCCTGCATATGGGAACTTCACACAAGCTGGCTAGCCAGGTACTCAATTTCTAACTCTCCCCTCTCCCCAGCAGCTGCTAAACTGGCACAGTGACATCCTGGTTACCTTCACCATCTTGAGGGTGGACATACCAGCTAACTACAGAGGACCCCACTTATTAGAGGAAAAGGGAAGCAGAAAAGATACTGATTTCCAACCAATACATTCCCTGTGAATTCCTTCAAGACTTTTTTTCCCCTCTCCCTCTCCATTTTCCTGAAACCAAGTTTTTTGCATGAATTACAATTCTGAGGACTGGGACATTTGAATAGTATATTACAATTGGGTTGTATATTCTTTTCACTTTTATTTTTTTTCCTTTTATTCCCACCAATTTGTATTCTTTTAACATTTAAAAAATTTTCTTAATATATATGTCTGTTTGTTTTATGTATTCTACTGCCCACCCAAAAGTACTTGTCTACCCCAAATTACTTCCTCTCTCTTCTCCTAAAACTAACCTTCTTCTTTAGATTTCTTTTTCATACCTCCTAAGACATAACAACTCTATATCCTCATTTTCTACCTCCTCAACATATCATCCTACTCCTCACTCCTGGTTCTTTGTCCATCATCAGAAACTGTAAACCCTTTTACAAACCTACTGAATATATTGTAGATAATAAATTAATTCACCATTTGTGTACATTGTGACCAACTATAAACATCTATTAGAAAACGTTTTAGGGGGTATATTGTTTATATTGGGATCTGATAACATTGTCCTTCACCTCTAAGGAGAGATATTGGATCCCTACAGAGGCACTATAAGCCTATAGGATAAAAATGGCAATGCCTAGGATCCACAGTGCTAGAAGAGAAGACATATAAGCAATATGAAAAGACAAGGGAAGAAAGTGCCCCAAACAAATATACCCCATTATTACAATCCATGGCCAGCATAGCATAAGAAATTACAGAGAAGGAGTTCAGAATGTACATAATTAAAATGTTCTACGAAATAAAGGATGATATTAGAGAGCCTATACAGGCAGCAAAAGATCATTTTGACAAAGAGTTACGTATATAAATACAGGAAGCAAAAAAATACTTCAATAGGGAGATAGAGGTTGAAAATAAAAGCAGAAATCCTTGAAATTAATAAGCAATAAACCAAATTAAAAGTTCAATTGAAAGCATCAACAACAGATTAGACCACTTGGAAGATAGGACCTCAGAAAATAAAAGACAAAATATATAATCTTAAAAAGAATGTAGATCACACAGTGAAGATGGTAAGAAACCATGAGCAGAACATTCAAGAAATATGGAATAGTTATTGGAATAGAGGAAGGAATAGATTTCCAAACCAAAGGAATGAGCAATATATTCAATGAAATAATACCAGAAAATTTTCTAAATATGAATAATGAATTGTAAAACCAAATTCAAGAGGCTTACAGAATGCCAAATATACAAAATCAAAACAGATCTACACCAAGGCACATTATATTGAAAATGTGTAACATACAGAACATACAGAATAGTAAAGAATATTAAAAGCCACAAGAGAAAGGAATCAGATTTCATATAGGGGGAAAACAATTAGATTATATGCAGATTTTTCAACCCAGAACCTGAAAGCTAGAAGATCCTGGAACAACATATTCAAGCTCTCAAAGAAAATGGATGCCAACCAAGAATCTTACATCCAGCAAAATTAAGCTTTAGATGTGATGATGTAATAAAAACCTTCCATGATGAACAAAATTAAAAGAATTTACAACTGGGAAGCCTGCATTACAGAGCATCTTTGGCCAAATATTTCATGAAGATGAATTGAAAAACAACAATGAAAATCAGCAAAGGAAGGTATTACACTAGAGGAAAAACTAATCAAAGGGAAACCAAGTCAAGTTAAATAACAAAAATTAACAAGTATGGGTGGGAATATAGATCATGTCTCAATAATAACTCTGAATGTTAATGGCCTAAACTCACCAATCAAAAGACAGACTGGAAGATTGGATTTAAAAAAAAGACCCAACAATACACTGCCTCCAAGAGACTCATCTCACAGGAAAAGACATCCACAGACTGAAGGTGAAAGGTTGGGAAAAATCATACCACTCACATGGAGTGTGAAAGCAAGAAGGGATTTCCATCTTCATTTCAAAAAAAGTAGACTTCAAGCCAAAGTTAATCAAAAGGGATAAAGAAGAACATTTCATACTGCTTAAGGGAAACATCAACAAGACATAACAATAATAAATGTATATGCCACAAACAATGGAGCATCTATAATCATCAAACAAACTCTTCTAAGGTTCAAGGGTCAAATAGACCACAATGCAATAATTCTGGGTAACTTTAACACACCTCTTTCACCACTGGATAGATCTTCCAAACAAAAGCTAAACAAAGTGTAGAACTCAATAATACAATAAATAATTTAGACTTAACTGACATATATAGAATATTTCATCCTTCAACGAACAAATACACTTTCTTCTCAGCAGCACATGGATTCTTCTCTAAAATAGACCATATATGATGCCAAAAAGCAACTCTTAGCAAATATAAAAAAGTAGAGATACTACCCTGCATTCTATTAGATCACAATAGAATGAAATTAGAATCAATGATAGAATAAAAAATAGAAGCTACTCCAACACCTGGAGACTAAATAATATGCTACTGAATGAACAATGGGTTACAAAAGACATCAAAAAGGAGATTAAAAATTTCTTAGAGGTGAATGAGAACACAGATACAATGTATTAAAATCTGGGATACTATGAAGGCTGCACTAAGAGGAAAATTCATTGCATGGAGTTCATTTCTAAAAAGAAGAAAAAGTCAAAAAATAAATGTATTAATATTACATCTCAAAGTCCTAGATAAAGATGAACAAATCAACAGCAAAATCAGGAGAAGACAGAAAATAATTAAAATCAGAGCAGAAATCAATGAAACTGAAACAAAAGTAATGACTAAAAAAGTTGACAAAAGAAAAAGTTGGTTCTTTGAAAAAATAAATAAAATTGATAAACCCTTAGCCATGCTAATGAAAAGAAGCAGAGAGAAACTCAGATTATTAATATATGTGATGAAAAAAAGAAATATCACAACAGATACTACAGAAATACATAAGATAATTAGAAATTATGTTAAAAATTGTATTCCAATAAAATAGAAAATATCAAAGGTATTGACAAATTTCTAGACTCATATGATTTGCCCAAATTGAATCAGGATGATATACACAATTTAAACAGATCAATTTCAAGTGATGAAATAGAAGAGACCATCAGAAGCCACCAACCAACAAAAGCCAAGAACCAGATGGATACACAGCCAAGTTCTACAAGGCATTTAAAGGCGAATGAATAACAACACTCTTCAATTTATTTCAGGAATTAGAAAAAGAGGGAATACTTCCAAACACATTCTGTGAGACCAATATCACCCTGTTTCCAAAAACCAGGCAAAGACACATGAAAGAAAGAAAACTTAAGAACAATATCTCTAGTAAACATAAACACAAAAATTCTCAATAAAATTCTGGCAAATTGAATATAAAAACATATAAAAAGATAGTGCAAGTGGGGTTCATCCCAGGGATGCAAGGTTGGTTTAATATATGGAAATCAATAAATGTAATTAATCACATCAATAGACTTAAAGATAACAATCATATGATCATCTCAATAGATGCAGAAAAAGCATTTGACAAAATATAGCACCCCTTCATGTTAAAAACACTAGAAAAACTAGGTATAACAGGAACATATCTCAATATTGTAAATGCTACCCATGTTAAGCTCAAGGCCAACATCATTCTAAATGGAGGAAAATTGAAAGCATTCCCATTAAAAACTGGAACAAGACAGGGATGCCATCTTTCACCACTTCTATTTAACATATTTCTTGAAACACTGGCCAGAACAATTAGACAGACAAAAGAAATTAAATGGATACAAAGAGGTACAAAAGAACTCAAATTAGCACTATTTGCTGATGATATGATTCTATACATAGAATACCCAGAAAATTCTACCAGAAAACTTCTAGAACTAGCAAAGTAGCAGGATACAAAATCAACATCCATAAATCAAAGCGATTTCTATATATCAGTGACAAATCATCTGAAAGGAAAACTACCCCACTTACAATAGCCTCAAAAATAAATGAAATTCTTGGGAATCAATCTAACAAAAGAGGTGAAAGACCTCTACAATGAAAACTACAGAACACTAAAGAAAGAAATTAAAGAAGACCTTAGTAGATGGAAAGATTTCCCTTGGTCTTGGATAGGCAAAACTAATATTATAAAATTGAGCATACCTCAAAAAGCATTATACAGATTTAATGCAATTCCAATCAAAATTCCAATGACATTCCTCATAGAAATGAAAAAGCAAGCAGAAAATTCATCTGGAAAAATTACAGACTCAGAAGAGCTAAAGCAATCCTTAGCAAGAAGAGTGAAGCAGGAGGCACCATTATACCAGACCTTAAACTATATGGTATTGGCACCAAAATAGACTGGTAGACCAATGGTAAGAATAGAAGACACAGAGACTAACCCATGTTATTACAGTTATCTTATATTAGACAAAGGCACCAAAAACATACATTGTAGAAAAGATAGCCTCTTCAACAAGTAGTGCTGGGAAAACTGGAAATCCATATGCAACAAAGTTAAATTAAACTCCTATCTCTCACTTTGCATAAAACTCAACACAATGTAGATCAAGGACCTAGGAATTAAACCAGAGACCCTGAGTCTAATAGAAGAAAAAGTAGGACCAAATCTCCATCATATCAGATCAGACCCCTACTTCCTTAATAAGACTCCTATAGTAAAAGAATAAAAATCAAGAATTAATAAATGGGATGGATTCAAACTAAAAAGCTTCTTCTCAGCAAAATAAACAATCAGTGATGTGAATAGAGCCTACATCTTGGGAGCAAATTTTTACCATTTGCACATCAGATAGACCATTAATCTCTAGGATATAAAGAAGTAAAAAAGCTGAACAATAAAAAGACAAATAACCCCATAAATAAATGGGTCATGGAACTGAGCAGACGCTTCTCATAAGGTGATATATAATCAATCAACAAATATATGAAAAAAAATGTTCAATATCTCTAGCAATTAGAGAAATGCAAATCAAAACTACTCTAAGATTTTATCTCACTTCAGTCAGAATGGCAGCTTTTAAGAATAAAAACAACAATAAGTGTTGGCAAAGATGTGGGGAAAAAGCCACACTCACACACTGCTGGTGAAACTGCAAAATGGTGCAACCAATATGGACAGCAGTTTAGAGATTCCTTGGAAAACTGGGAATGGAATCACCTTTCGACCCAGCTATCCCTCTCCTCGGTCTATACGCAAAGGATTTTTAAAAAGCATACTCCAGGGAAACAGTCACATCATTTTTTTTGCAGCACAGTTCGCAGTAGCTAAACTGAGAAATCAACCTAGATGCCCTTCAGGAAATGAATGGATAAAGAAAATGTGGTATATCTACACAATGCGATATTACTCAGTATTAAAAGAGAATAAAATCATGGCATTTTCAGGTAAATGGATGGAGTTGGAGAATATAATGCTAAGTGAAGTTAGCCAATCCCCCCAAAACAAATGCCAAATGTTTTCTATGATATAAGTAGGCTGATTCATAGTTGGATTGGGAGGGGGAGCATGGGAAGATTAGATAAACTTTAGATAGGGCAAAGGGGAGGAAAATGAGGGGACAAGGCAAGGGGTGTAAAGAAGACCGTGGATTGAGATGGATATCATTACCCTAAGTATATGTATGAAGACATGAATGGTGTAAATATACTTTGTATACAACCAGAGATATGAAAAAATGTGCTCTATATGTGTAATATGAATTACAATGCATTCTGCTGTCATATATTACAAATTAGAATAAGAAAATTTAAAAAACAATGGTGATAAATACTATTAAGAGAAGCCTGAGTGTGGTGGCTCTTGCTTATAATCCCAACAACTTCAGCGGCTGAGAAGGGAGTATCACAAGTTGGAGGATAGCCTTAGCAACTTAGCAAGGCCAAAAGCAATTTAGCAAGACCCTGTCATAAAATAAAAAATAAAAAGTGTGGGATGTGATTCAGTGGCTTTTGGGAACTGAGTAAGAAGAACGCTTTCAAGTATTGAACATATATTAACTCTTCTAAAACTCTCATAAATCCATGAGATAACTATAATCTTTATCTCATTTATGTAGATGAGGAGACCAATGTATAGAAAGTATTTGTTTCGTTTTACATCTAATGTTATTCGCCAATATAAAAAGCCAGAACATTATTTAAAATGATTTCATGTGTATTTTGAGTTATCTGGCTCAAGAAATGCCTTAAACTATTACAACAAAATGTATACTTCTAGGTTTGCATTTTAGTTCAGACTAGAATTGATGTTACACCCTTTTATTAGAATTATCTGACATTAATCAAAAAGAACTTAGGAAGACTTAATGAATGATGATTATATAAATTACACATTTTTGTCATATGATTGCCATTTAAATTCATAACAGTCTAGATTTCAATGGGTGTTTGACAATGGGAGACTACTGGCAAATGCATGTCCCACAAAATAGTGGTATAGTCAAGTCAAATATAAGAGTTGACTAGTGTAGTCATGATCCTTTTCATTCATTCTGAAAGCAACATTATCAATGATAATATATAATTTATTGTTTTGGAGGTTTGCTTCATTTAATATATATATTTATTTGGTTCATGTGGTTATAAGTAAAATATATTTCTACTTTATTTCATATTACATAACAATAATAAAATAATTCAAAATAATAATTGGATCTGATAAAATTATTTCTGTTTTAAAATATTATTCAAATTTGGGAAACATTGGCCTAAACTGCCTCATTTGATATTAAAATTTCTTAAAATAATTATACATTTAATATCATTATCTGATGGCCATATACATAGATAAGAAGTACCCAGGTATAAAGGAATGGTTTTTAAAGAGTATTTGTAGAGTATGATTGGATTTCATTACTCCATCTTCTACCTTCTAGTGGTATGACCTTAGGAAAGTTACCTAAACTTTATGACTTTAACTCATCTTCATTACAGGTCTAACACTTACCTTATAAAGTTGTTTATGATGATGATTCACTTAGATAATGTGTGTGATGATGTAACATGCCTTAAAACAGTGTCCCACCAAAGGTTCATAATAAATATTTTCCAAATCAATTTCCTTCTTCTTTCTTATTTTGATATTCATCTTCTGGGAAGCATAAACAATAAATTTCACTTTTGCTTTACTCACAAAATCTAGCACAGAAAAATGCCTTTAGGTAAAATAAACCACCTTCCATTACAAGGATTCAGATCTTCTCTGTGTGCATTGTCTTGCAGGGTCTCCCATCAAGGGTAGCAGTCACATCTTGAAGTCTCTTGATGTGTTAGGGCTGTCCCAAGTAAATGAACCTATTGTTTACATATCTGGAGAGAGAATAAAAAATAGAAAGAGAGTGTTCAGTCTGTAGTCCATGCTGCAGAGCTGAGAACAAATGGTGGTGTCCTAGTCCAAATGCTGCTAGGCTTGAAACTCCCCAAAAGCCCATGTTTCAACCAAGTCCCAAAGTAGGAAATAATGTCCCTGCTCACACCAATCAGACACAAATTATTACTTGAAGGAGAATTAGTACTTTGTTCTATTAAGAACTTCACCTGAATGAGACATACTCATAGAAGTGAGAGAAGCTGCAATCTATCAATTTAAATGCTAAATTCACCAGCAGACACATCCAGAATAATGTTTGATCAAATATCAAAAAAGTGATACAAAAATCAACTGTCATAATGTGGTATCAGTCTTGAGCCTTGAGAGATGTTGTCAATCTTTGTAATCAAATTGTCTGGCTCAGTCCAGAGGAACAAGTGTCTCTTCATTCATCAGAAACTAAAAATTTACCTCAAACTATAACCTCCCCACTTCTAAATAGGCCTGGGGGTCTCTACCACATAGTCAAGTGTCAAGTTGAATCCTTGTACAATCTTAGTTGTTTATCACATCTGACATTTTCTTATTCTTGGCCAAAGATGTGAGATCCTCTTGCTTTTCATTTGTCCCAAGTTTTACCTTCATTGTTCCATTTCTAATTTTCTCATCAGCTTTGTACTAATTTTTCCATGATATTTCATCAATTTTTACCTGTTTTTTTCTCTATCTCTCTGACCATACCTTTTAAAAGGTTCAACTTATTTGGTCCAAGTGATTAAAGAGAATAAGTTCTGTCTTGAGTTTCTTATTATCTCACAACTTCTTCAGTTTCTCTGATTGATCTCACTCACTGTCATGGTTTTCTTCAATAATCAGTATCCTCAAGTTTCTCAGACTTGTGTCTTCAGCAATAATTGTGTGATTCACAAATTTCTTAAAATATTATCTTCAACTTGATATCTTGTGACAATCTGAAGCCAGTTAACTGAACTATTCATCTTCATGTGCTTTACCAACAAACTGTGTCTTATGTTTTCTAGCTCAATGATTTGTACTATTATTTTCTCTGTTGCTGCTGTCTTTATGGATAGGAAGCCTGTCAGAGTCCTCACTCTCTCACCTCATGTGTCTAATAAGTCACTGAGACCTCCAGACTATATCTTCCATTCATCTACTGGGGAGAGCATCCCTATATCTCTTCCCTTGCAGGGTCTCCCAGTCCAACTTCATCTCTTAGTGAGTTACAACCACCTCCTAACTAAGGGTCTTCCTATCTTTTGTTTCTTTTAAAGCCTTGCTTAGAAGGCAGCTCGCTTGGAAGGTCACAATATAATATACCTGCTTAAAATTCTAGAAAGCCTTCCATTATCTTTGTGACACAGGGCAAAATCACTATAAAGCCCTGTATTATTCAATCCTTGCTTGTATTATTCAATCCTGTATTATTCAATCTAGAAGTCTCTATGAATAATGATGCAAAAGATTTTTCTTTATTTATCTTACATTCAGAAATTTTGGACCCATTATCAATTCATGATTTGTACACTTTCTTTTTCCTACTTTGCAGAGCATGGCCTCATTAACTCACACTGATTATTATTTTCCTTATGTTTTTGTTTTATATTCACCAACAAAAATCTCCAACATAATGGTGAATAGAAGCAGTGATAGCATTGTTATACTTTGCTGATTTAAATAGGAAGTTTTAAGATATCTCTTTGATAGGATGTTTGTTAAAATTTGCCAAAGACATAAATAGATTTTTTTTTATCAAGCTAAGCAAGCTCTTAACTTCTTAGCTGAGAGATCTAGTCTACCCTTTTATTTCTGAATGCTTGTTTAGAGTCATAACATGAAATTTATTCTATCACAATATAATTTCAAATAATATTATGTTAATTTACATATGATTCTAAAACAGTATAACAAGTCCTGTTTTTCTCAGTTCATTTGTATTAATGCACTTTGGTTTCAGGTATGACTCTCTCAGGTGGAAATAAATGGAGATAGTTACTTAGTGATTTCAGGCCTCCCAAAGAGGAGCTGCTCAGAGCCCAGAGATGTCCCTGGATATCCTAGACTAATGGTCACACTCAAGATATCTTTAATAGTTGTTGCTACAATGCTGCTTTGGAGGTAAAGTTTATGTAGCTTTGTAAATAGAGTAAAGTGTGTTACTTTACTACATTTTCATCTATCGCAAAATCATGACAGATTTTTGAACCATAAGAGAGGGCTATGAAGTGAATGAAATCATGTTCTAAGGCAAAGTTCTGGAATAGACCCTCTGGGTGGTTAGGAAAATACACCGCAGCTCTCCCTTCCTGTAGCATTCAACAGTGAACAAATTCATCTGTTGGACTGTGGTATACCACAGGAACAGAGATAGATTTATATAGACAAAAAAATGTTGAAATAAATAAAAATGTTAAGAAACCAGTAAAAACAAAGTAATACAAGACTTGAATCTTCTCTTCTTGAGGAGATGTAAATGCTAACACAAATTAAATAAATTACCCTCCTTCAGAACAAAGAAAAAATGAATAACTATATCTGAGAGTAACCTATCTTAAGATTTTCCCAGTGTAATTCAAATCTAAGGGGAATTCTTAGGAAACATTGGTTAGCCAAATTTGGTCAGTAACCCAGATGGCACAAATAAATGTCCTCTGAATGTAAGTTTTAGTGAAAGTCTACACTGAAGAAAAAGGGAAACTTATTATAGTTTTAGTCTTTTTAAAATAACAGGATCACTTGGACCAAGATAAGGAGACCTCTATTTTCACTTAAATTATTAGATTCACTTTATTTATTTTGGAACTCAAACAAATATTTAACAAGTACAATTTATAAATCATTTAAAAATGTGGCAGAAAAAGTAGTCTCCCAGCAAACAAGATCAGCATTATCTTTTTAAAAAAATTTACTTCTTTATTTTAATTTGTTATACATGACGGCAGAATGCATTCCAATTCCTAATACACATATAGAGCACAATTTTTCATGTCTCTGGTTGTACACAAATTAGAGTCACATCATTTGTGTCTTCATACGTGTACTTACAGTAATGATGTCCATCTCATTCCACTATCTTTCCTACCCACATGCCCCCTCATTTCTACTCCCTTCCCTTTGACCTATCTAAAGTTCCTCCATTCTTCCCATGCTCCCCCTCCATTAAGGATCAGCATCCACATATCAGAGAATACATTCAGTCTTTGGTTTTATGGGATTGGCTTACTTTACTTAAGCATGATATTCTCTAACTTCATTTACCTGCAATTGTTATGATTTTATTTTCTTTTAATGCTGAGTAATATTCCATGTGTAACATACTATGGTTTTTTTATCCATTCATCTATTGAAGGGCATCTAGGTTGGTTCCACAATTAAGCTATTGTGAATTGTGATGCTACAAACATTGATGTGGCTGCATTACTGTAGTATGCCGTTCTTTAAAATTTTATTTATTTATTTCAATTAGGTATATATGACAGCAGAATGCATTTTGATTCATTGTACACAATTGCAATACGACTTTTCATTTCTCTGGTTGTACATTATGTAGCATTGCACCATATGTACAATCACACATGTACCTAGGATATTGATGTCTGTCTTATTCCACTATCTTTCCTGCACACATGTCCCTCCCAACCCCTTCCTCCCCTTTGCCCCATCAAAGCTGCTCCATTTTTCCCATGTCACCCCCACCATTATGGATCAACATTCACTTATCAGAGAGAACATTTGGTCTTTGTTTATTTGGGGATTGGCTTATTTCACTTAGCATGATATTCTCCAACTCCATCCATTTACCTGCAAATGTTATAATTTTATTCCCTTTTAATGCTGAATAGTATTCCATTGTTTATATATACAACAGTTTCTTTGTCCATTCATCTCTTGAAGGGCATCTAGGTTGCTTCCACAGTTTAGCTTGTTGTGAATTGAACTGCTATAAAAATTGACATGGTTGTGTTACGATAGTATGTTGATTTTAAGTCCTTTGGATACAGACCGAGGAATGGGATAGCTGGATCAAATGGTCATTCCATTCCAAATTTTCTTTTTTTTATTTTTATTTTTTATTGGTTGTTCAAAACATTACAAAGCTCTTGACGTGTCATATTTCATACATTAGATTCAAGTGGGTTATGAACTCCCATTTTTACCCCAAATACAGATTGCAGAATCACATCGGTTACACATCCACATTTTTACATAATGCCATATTAGTAACTGTTGTATTCTTTTTTAAATACTTTTAAAAAATTATATATGACAGCAGAATGTATTACATTCTTATTATACATATAGAGCACAATTTACCATATCTCTGGTTGTATACATAGTATATTCACACCAATTCGTGTCTACATACCTATACTTTGGATAAAGATAATCATCACATTCCATCATCACTAATAACCCCATGCCCCTTCCTTTCTCCTTCAATCCCTCTGCCCTATCTAAAGTTCCTCTATTCCTCCCATGCTTCTGCTCCCTATCCCACTATGAATCAGCTTCCTTATATCAAAGAAAACATTCAGCATTTGTTTTTTGAGGATTGACTAACTTCACTTAGCATTATCTTCTCTAACTCCATCCATTTACATGCAAATGCCATGATTTTATTCTGTTTTATTGCTGAGTAATATTCCATTATATATGTGCCACATTTTTTAAATCCATTCATCTATTGAAGGCATCTAAGTTGGTTCCAAAGTTTAGCTATTGTGAATTGTGCTGCTATAAATATTGATGTGGCTGTGTCCCTGTAGTATGCTTTTTTTAAAGTTCTTTGGGTATAGGCCAAGGAGAGGGATAGCTGGTTCCATTCCCAATTTTCCAAGAAATCTCCATACTGCTTTCCAGATTGGGTACACCAATTTACAGCTCCACTAGCAGTGTATGAGCGAACCTTTTCCCCCATATCCAAGCCAACACTTATTGTTGTTTGTATGCATAATAGCTGCCATTCTGACTGGAGTGAGATGAAATCTTAGAGTGGTTTTGATTTGCATTTCTCTAATTGCTAGTGATGCTGAACATTTTTTATGTATTTGTTGATTGATTGTACATCATTTTCTGAGAAGTGTCTCTTCAGGTCATTGGCCAATTTATTAATTGAATTATTTGTTTTTGGTGTTAAATTTTTTGAGTTCTTTATATATTCTAGAGAAGTGCTCTGTCTAATGTGCATGTGGTAAAAATTTGCTCCCAAGATGTAGGTTCTCTACTCACATCACTGATTATTTATTTTCCTTAGAAGAAGCTTTTCAATTTGAATCCATTTCATTTATTGATTCTCAATTTTATTTCTTTTTTTTCTTTTTTTTTATTGGTTGTTCAAAACATTACAAAGCTCATGACATATCATCTTCCATACATTTGATTCAAGTGGGTTATGAACTCCCATTTTTTACCCCAAATACAAGTTGCAGAATCACATCAGTTACACATCCACATTTTTACATAATACCATATTAATGACTGTTGTATTCTGCTACCTTTCCTATCCCCTACTATCCCCCCTCCCCTTCCCTCTCATCTTCCCTCTCTACCCCATCTGCTGTTGTTTAATTCTCTCCCTTGTTTTTTCCCCTTTCCCCTCACAAACTCTTATATGTACTTTTGTGTAACAATGAGGGTCTCCTTCCATTTCCATAGTTTCCCTTCTCTCTCCCTTTCTCTCCCCCCACTGGTCTCTGTTTAATGTTAATCTTTTCCTCATGCTCTTCTTCCCTGTTCTGATCTTAGTTGCTCTCTTTATATCAAAGAAGACATTTGGCATTTGTTTTTTAAGGATTGGCTAGCTTCACTTAGCATAATCTGCTCTAATGCCATCCATTTCCCTGCAAAATCCATGATTTTGTGGATTTTATTTCTTGCACTATAGGAGTCTGGTTAAGGAAGTTGGGGCCTAATCTGACATAATGAAAATTTGGGCCTACTTTTTCTTCTTCTAGTATAATTCCTAGGTCTTCATTCACTTTGTGTTGAGTTTTGTTAATAGTGAGAGGTAGGGGTTTAATTTACTTTTTTTGCATATGGATTTCCAGTTTTCCCAGCACCACTTGTTGAAGAGGCTATATTTCCTACAATGTATACTTTTGGTGCCTCTGTCTAATATAAGATAACTGTAATTATGTGGGTTAGTCTCTGTGTCCTCTATTCTGTACCATTGGTCTACCAATCTATTTTGGTGCCAATACCATCCTGTTTTTGTTACTATTGGTCTGTAATATTGTTTAAGATCTCGTATAATGGTGCCACCTGCTTCACTCTTCTTGCTAAGGATTGCTTTAGCTATTCTGAATCTCTTATTTTTCCAGATGAATTTCATGCTTGCCTTTTCTATTTCAATGAGGAACGTCATTGGGATTTTTATTGGAATTACATTATCTGTATAATGCTTTTGGTAGTATGGTCAATTTGACAATATTAATTCTGCTATCCAAAACCAAGGGAGATCTTTCTTTCTACTAAGGTCTTCTTTAATTTCTTTCTTTAGTGTTCTGTAGTTTTCATTGTAGAGGTCTTTCACCTCTTTTGTTAGGTTGATTCCCAAGTATTTTATTTATTTGTTTGTTTATTTATTTATTTATTTGTTTATGTATTTATGTATTTATTTATTTATTTATCTATCTATCCATTCATTCATTCATTTATTTAGTCTATTATAAATGGGGTAGTTTTTCTAGTTTCTTTTTCAGAGGATTTATCACTGATATAAAGAAATTCCTTTGATTTATTTATTAGTTCTAGAAGTTTTCTAGTGGAATTTTTTTGGAAAGTCTAGATATAGAATCATGTCATTGGCAAATAGTGATAGTTTGAGTTATTCTTTTGCTTTGTGTACATTTTAATTTTTTTCATCAATCTAATATTTCTGCCTAGTGTATCAAGAACTATGTTAAATAGAAGTGAGTGATAGTTTGAGTTATTCTTTTGCTTCGTGTACATTTTAATTTTTTTCATCAGTCTAATATTTCTGCCTAGGGTATCAAGAACTATGTTAAATAGAAGTGATAAAGGAGGGCATCCCTCTTGTGTTCTGGTTTTTAGAGGGAATGTTTTTATTTTACTCCATTTAGAATGATGTTAGTCTTGGGCTTAACATGGATAGCATTTACAATGTTGGAATATATTCATGTTATCCCTACTTTTTCTGGTTTTTGAACATGAAGTGGTGCAATATTTTGTCAAATGCTTTTTCTGCATCTATTGAGATGATCATACAATTGTTATCTTTAAGTTTATTGATTAATAAATTACATTTATTGATTTTCATATGTTGAGCCTACTTTCCATTTCTGGGATGAACCCCATTTGATTGTGATGCACTATCTTTTTGACAAGTTTTTGTACTGAATTTACTAGAATTTTATTGAGAACTTTTGCATCCAATTTCATTAGAGATATTCATCTGAAGTTTTGTTTCTTTGGTGTGTCTTTGTCTGGTTTTGGAATTGGGATGATATTGGACTCATAGAATGAGTTTGGAAGTGTTCTCCCTTTTTCTCTTTCTTGGAATAATTTGAGGAGTATTGGTATCAGTTCTTCTTTGAAGATCTTGTAGAACTTGGCTTGTATCCATCTGGTCCTGGGCTTTTTTTTGGTTGGTAGGTTTCTGATGGCATCTTCTAGTTCATTGCTTAAAATTGATCTGTTTAAATTGTGTATATCTTCCTGATTCAGTTTGGAGAATTCATATGACTCCAGAAATTTGTTGATATCTTTGATATTTTCTACTTTATTGGAGTATGAATTTTCAAAATAATTTCTAATTATCTTATATATGTCTGTAATGTCGGTTGTGATGTTCCCTTTTTCATCACTTATGTTAGTAGTTTGAGGTTTCTCTCTCCTTCTCTTCATTAGCATGGCTAAGGGTTTATCAATTTTATTTATTTTTTCAAAGAACAAACTTTTGTTTTGTTAAGTCTTTCAATTGTTTCTTTTGTTTCCATTTCATTGATTTCAGCTCTGATTTTAATTATTTCCTGTCTTCTAATGCTTTTGGTGTTGATTTGTTCTTTTCTAGGGCTTTGAGATATAATGTTAAGTCATTTATTTGTTGACTTTTTCTTCTTTTTAGAAATGAATTCCATGCAATAAATTTTCCTCTTAGTGCGGCCTTCATAGTGTCCTAGAGATTTTGATATGTTGTATCAATGATCTCATTCACCTCTAAGAAATTTTTAATCTCCTTTTTGATGTCTTCTATAACCCATTGTTCATTTAGTAGCATATTATTTAGTCTCCAGGTGTTAGAGTATCTTCTATTTTGTCATTGATTTCTAATTTCATTCTATTATGATCTGATAGAATGCAGGATAGTATCTCTAATTTTTTGTATTTACTAAGAGTTGCTTTGTGGCATAATATGGTCTATTTTAGGGAAGGATTCATGTGTTGCTGAGAAGAAAGTGTATTCCCATGTTCATGGATGAAATACTCTGTATATGTTTGTTAAGTTTAAACTATTGATTGTATTATTGAGTTCTATAGTTTATTTGTTTAGCTTTTGTTTGGAAGATCTATCCAGTGGTGAAAGAGGTGTGTTAAAGTTACCCAGAATTATTGTGTTGTGGTCTATTTGACTCTTGAACTTGAAAAGAGTTTGTTTGGTGAACATAGATGCTCCATTGTTTGGAGCATATATATTTGTAATTGTTATATCTTGTTGGTGTATTGTTCCCTTAAGCAGTATGAAATGTCCTTCTTTATCCCTTTTGACTAACTTTGGTTTGAAGTCTACTTTATTTGATATGAGGACGAAAACCCCTTCTTGCTCCTACAGTATATGTGAGTGGTATGATTTTTCCCAGCCTTTCATCTTCAGTCTGTGGATGTCTTTTCCTATAAGATGAGTCTCTTGAATGCAGCATATTGTTGGTGTCTTTATATATTTATTTTTAAAATTCAATCTGCTAGTCTGTTTTTTGATTGGCCAGTTAAGGCCATTAATATTCAGGGTTTTTATTGAGACATGATTTGTATTCCCAGCCATTTTTGTTTAGTTTTGGTAATTTAAATTGACTTGGTTTCTCCTTTGATTAGTTTTTCCTTTAGTGTAATACCTCCTTTTTCTGATTTTCATTGTCATTTTTTAATTCCTCTTCGTGGAATATTTCGCAGAGAATGTTCTGTAGTGCAGGCTTGAAAGCTGTAAATTCTTTTAGCTTTTGTTTATTATAGAAGGCTTTTATTTCATCATCACATCTAAAGCTTAGTTTTATTGGATATAAGATTCTTGGCTGGCATCTGTTTTCTTTAAGAGCTTGGTATATGTTCTAGGATCTTCTAGCTTTTAGGATCTGGGTTAAAAAATCTGAAGATATCCTAATTGGCTTCCCTATAGATGTAATCTGATTCCTTTCTCTTTTAGGTTTAATAATTTTCTTCTTATTCTGTATGCTAGGTATGTTTATTATAATGTGACTTGGTGTAGATCTGTTGTGATTTTGTACATCTGGTGACCTGTAAGCCTCTTGTATTTGATTTTCCAATTGATTCTTCATATTTGGAAAAAAATTTTATATTATTTCATTGAATAGATTGCTCATTCCTTTAGTTTGAAATTATATGCCTTCCTCTGTCCCAATAATTCTTAAATTTGGTCTTTTTATGTTATCCCATAATCTTGAGTGTTCTGCTCATGGTTTCTTACCATCTTCACTGTGTGGTCAACTTTATTTTCAAGATTATATATTTTTGTCTTCATTATCTGAAGTTCTGTCTTCCAAGTGGTCTAATCTTTTGGTGATGCTCTCTATTGAGTTTTTAATTTGGTTTATTGTTTTCTTCATTTCAAGGATTTCTTTTTTTTTTTCAAAACTTCTATAGTATTTTGATGTAATCTTTTGCTTCCTGTATTTGTTTATGTAGCTCTTTGTCATAATGATATTTTGCTGCTCTATTTACTCTCTTATACCATCCTTTAATTCACAGACATTTTAAGTATGTACATCCTGAACTCCTCCATAATTTCTTGTGCTGTGCTGTCCATAGATTCTATTAATGTAGTGTCTTGGTTTGTTTGAGGCACTTTCTTCCCTTGTTTTTTTTTTTTTATTATTTTTTTTTATGTTGTTCTTCTGTCTTCCCTTCTAGCACTGTTGTTCTCAAGTGTTACAGTTTTTACCCACTAGGCTTATAGTGTCCATGCATTATTCCAGCATCTCTGCTTGATATTGCTTCTAGCCCCAGCTGGCATTCCAATCTGGGAGTTGCCCCAAGTAAAGACAGTGACAAAGGTGTCCTAACATGGAGGTGGCTGCTTTCAGAGATGGAGTGTCAAATCGAGTTGGACGAGGTGGAGGCATTGGGTGGTGCGTTCAGGGATAGAGCTCTGCGGAGTGCAGTGTTGTGGCTGGTGGCTGTCTCTAGTCCCTGTCCTTTGTCCCCAGGTGCATATACCACATATAGGGGACTATGGCAGTGGTTGCACTGCCCAAGATGGAGGTGACCTGGGGAGCCCCACCTTGGCAGATTGGGGGTTCACATGGGAGTGGTGGCCAGAGCTCCTACGTGTGGGCAGCAGCTGGGTATCCTGCGTGGGAGAAGCTGTTGTGGGTCCTCTAATAACTTTCAGAGAGACAGTATTCCCACTACTAGAATGCCACTTCATGGAGCAACACAGAATGCAGCCTCTGTCTAGTCTGCCATCTTGGATTCCCTCCTCTTCTTTTCCAGCATTATCTTTCTTAGATTGTATGCTCTGAGAATAGAGAAAAGATATCTGAAGAATTCTACGTTTAAAATTTAAAAAAAAAATAAAAATCTTTAAGAAGCCCTTTTGTATTTGGTGTTGTTTTTCCTATCACAATAAAGACATTTTAGGCATATAATTAATTGTTATTGTTAGGAGACAAATCTCAGAAGGCTGTAGTCTACCTTCTGAACATCAACCATTTATGTCCAGGCCTGAAGAAGGAATGAGTTTATTAGATATTGTCAGGATAAATATACCAATTCTCCACAAGCTATGTGATATCTCTTTCTTGATCAACCCTCTTTGCCTCTAAATTAAACTCCTTGGAACATTTAAGAAATGGTGTAGGAAAAAAATCAAGTATAAATCAAAACAATGTTTGTATCATATTTTTATTTTTACCAATTTTTTGTGAGCACATTCATATTTCAGAAACATATTACACTGGAATAGATTTTATACCATTTGTTATTTTGAAAATGAAAAAGAAAAATTTATATTTCATATTAAACTTAGTTTCACAGAATTTCACTTGTGTTAGAAATAAACAGAGAACAGCAAATACTAGATGTGTGCCTGAGTGATTGGTGATTGCTGAGTGGTACCTTGGCTTCCCCCAGTGCTGCTGCTTTTATTGATTATCTCTTCTGTCTCTTTCTTCTGCTTTATCAATCTTAGGAACCAGACAGGAAACCTGGTACTAAAGAGCAATTCTGGATGCTATGCCTTAAGACCATATTAACATGATTTCATTAAGTAATCAGTCCATTATTTTAGTGTACATTAAACATTATCCATTAATTTAAATTTCAGTATTTCAGAGTGGAAATTGGTAAACTCTAATGTTCAGTGCTATGACTGTGTTAATATAAAAGTCTGAACAGATTTACAAAATAAAAACAAAAACCATAATGTTTTCATGTACTTTGGAGTAATTAGAATATATTTGGTGACACAGTAAAAGTCAAACACATTTAGAAAGGAAATTTTTGTATTGTTTGTTCTTCTTGATTAGAATCCAAAAACTGATTGATCCAATTAGTTATGATTCAATAATACATTTTCTCAACTTATGATTCATGATTACCTGCTACCGTGAACTCGAGGTATGTGGCAGATGCTTCAGATTAATTTGCTCAATGTAGAGTAGAAATTAGGGCAATTTTCCAGGCTCCCCTCACTTTTTTTGTTTTGGTTTTGGTACTAGAGATTGAACCCCGGGGAACTTAACCACTGAGCAACATCCCCAGCCCTTTTTTGAGATGGTCTCACTTAGTTGCTTAGGGCCTTGCTTTGAAGCTGTCCTCAAACTTGGAATCCTCCAGCCTCAGCCTCTTGAGTCTCTGGGATTACACATGTGCACCACCACACCTGACTCCCTTCATTTTGAATTAGACATGGGACTATCTTCTTCAAGTAGAACCACTCATGAGAATTACAAGAAGAAAATTAATATCAGAAAACAGAGGTCTACTTCCCTATTTCTACTACTTGTAGGATTATGGATATGATCAGATCTTTCTGGGACAGCTGTAGGAGGGACACCTTGCCACAACCATAGCTATTTAGTGCCAACAGGGAAGCTATGTGCTGTACATTTGGCTGGAATGTATTTTGGCAGAGACTGCCTAATTCCCTGACTTTCTTAATGACAGGTGAGGGAGCTCTTTTTGGGGTCAGATTTCAGAGTATTATTTTGGGAATTATTCCTGGAAGTTAAACCTGGAAGCAAGTATCTAACCCCCCACAACATGTTGTAAATATCTGATTCTCTCTTTGAAACTTCTTTTCCTGAAACTAATCAATGATGTAGTTATCTGCAACACAATGAACACAAAATGTTTATTAAAAATGCAAATTTATTGTCCCATCCCAAATCAATTTAATTAGAATATCTGGAAGTTTTTTCAGGTATATTTATTTTAAGCTTTCTTCCTAGAATATTTTGTTATGAATAAAATTCGATAGCTTCTTATATGACAAATATTGTGGTAATACAACTCTAGAAAGATATTCTGTTATAAATTAGCAAGCTGGTCAATGATTCAGTTTAAATTGACCCTTACCGGCATATTATTGCATTTTTTGTCCAGAGCCCTCCTTCTAGAAAGTCCTCTATAAACAGAGGACCATGTTGTGTGCCCCGTGATCTCATTAATTTGGCCAGTTCACAGGCTTAAAGGCCATCACTTATATAAACCAACTCAAAATAGAATCTGGCACAGATCTGCCCAAGGGACATACTTAATTTTGAATGGTAAGATAATCTAAAATGATAACCTTCTCTCAGCTAAGGAATTTGAATCTGAGATAGAAATCAGACAGTGGAGTCATAGTGAAGCAGAGAGACCCACATAAAGAATATTGTGGTATGAATGAAGATTGGAAGTTGTCATTAAAAATACAATTTAAACAGTAATAGAAATAGCTAGAGCAATAAAATCAAAGACAGAGTGTAACTTATATACCACGAAGCAGATTATAAAAAGAAAGAGTAAAGGACACTAAGTATATGGTGGTTGTTGCTACAGAGGTGCTGTATTTTGAACTCTGATCTTATTTCTTAGTCTGAGTTGCACAATTAGGGAGGAAAGTCCTTCTTTTAATTTTATAATGAATTCTGTAGTATCCAACCATGTACCATACCTTCAAGACTTATTCCCCCAGCTGCTCTACTTATTGGCAACTAACATCTCCCATCTAAGGTCATTTTTTTTTTTCTCCCTGGAGACAAGCCAAAGGACATACACTCTGGGTAGGATCATGAGGTCTAACATTCCTTGCTTCTTATGTGGTACAACTCCAACTCCACACATCCATCTTGGCTGTCCTGTAGGGTAGGCTGAGGTCTCTCTTGAACACACCTGAATCTCAGCTTTACCATTTGCTCTGGCGTCTTTTCTTCACTCTCTCGTGATGGTTGTTCCAAAGACTATATCCCAATAAACTTGCTGCATCTGAATTTCTTCTTGAATCTTTTTCTACAGACCACCAACTATGATCCATTTCTCACATACTCTCAAAAGAAATTCCAGGCTATCTCTGACTTGAAAACCTCAAAAAAACTATGCTTTAACAAAAATTAATCTTAAGCCTAAACTAAGTATTTTAAGCACATAATTGCTTCAGCCTGATGATATCCTCCTAGCTTCTGTACTGGGATTATTTGCTGGAATATCTTCAATTTATATAATAGTTTTCCTACTATAACATTTTTTTCTCTTACAAATATTATTGTACCTGAGTTTTCCTAATTAAGTTAATTGTTTAATTGACTGAAATTAAGCTTAAATTAAGTTACAAGTGCTCATTTCATTGAGTATCAAATTCTCAAGGAAAATTTTTAAAAATTAATTAGTTTTCTTTTTATATAAAATATAAATAGGTGTGCTTGTAAAAACTACCATAGTTTTCCTTCTTCACATATGAATAATTGTGATTATTTTGGAGCATTGAAGCAGCTTTTTGAGCATATGAGCAATCAACAGCTTTTTGGCCTTTTTTTCTGAGCTCAAAACTATAGGAAAACAGACATGAAATCACTATTCAACATGACAACTGAAAACAGTGAACACACTTTTAATAGATATACTTTCTAATATTGATCTCCATTTGTTCAAAAGCCAAGAAAATAATGTATCCAGTGAAGACTGATCTACAAATATGACTACTCATTGGGAAATGTACAAATTGGAGCAGCAAAAAAATCAATCAGATTTGAATTAAGGATGCTATAAAATATAAGATTAATATGGGTTCCATACTGTGCCAACAAGTCTGGAAGATACTTTTCAGTTTTCTTCAAAGTTTTAATGTATACTTGGTTAGAAAATGCTATGGTTCTCTTTAGGAATCCACTGTTTCTAGGTTTTCAAGTATAATTACTACTAATATTTATGTAAACTTTAAAAGTAAAAGCCAGAATAAGAAATATTCGTAGCTTTACTAGTATTTTTATCTGATTGACTTTCATATATGCTCATGAAATAATAAATATGTCCAATTCTAATAAGGCTAACTCGCTTTTTATTAAATATATTTTGTACCCACAGTTGCATTAAACTATATTACTATTTAAATAAGAAAAAAAAGTAAAACAATCTGAGAACTTTCACTGTACCCTAATAGTGTAACCCAAACTTCTATAAATCCCCCCTTCTTCCTTCTTTGTTCCTGGTTATTTCCAGATGTCTCAGATATGCTACCCTCCCTTTGACTGGGTTGGGAGAAACTGTCACAGATCCTTTGGGCTGTGCCCTGAAAGCCTGGGAAAACCTATTGCTCATCCTCCTTTTCTCTTTATAAGGGAAACTCACAGGATAGGTAGTTCCATTTTAGTGCTGAACTATAGCAGGCTGGGGCATGGGATAATGCAGGCAAATAAAATTGTTCTTCCTGTGTCTCTCTGTCTCTTTCTCTCTCAACATCACTTTCCCACCCTCCCTCCCCTTCTCTTTATCCTGTTGCTGTGCCTTCTTAACAGTTATTTTTCATCATTCATGGATAGATATCTAATAGTTGTGTTTTCTTGGGGAATAAAGGCTGGGATCTCCTTTCTCATCATCCCCAGGATGTCTCCCCTTTATCATGTTTCATGTTTTCTTCATCTTCTCCATCTTTGTCTTTTCCTTTTGTTTATTTTTTTCAACTTTATCAGTTATTTGAATTCTTGACACAAGAAAATGGAGGAGCCAGGAATGCTATAGAAGGGAGTCAGTGAATAAAATTCTCAAACATTCACTTATTATCACTTATTTTATATAGTTACATACAACTTCAAATGAATTAAAAATTTTCCCATGCTCAAAGAGAAACACTTAATAAACAAAAATGTCTTAAATTTCCCTCAACTTCATGCCTTTGACTGTAAAATGTGAATGAGATGAGACCTATTTTGCATAATTCAAAAAGGCATGTGACTAAGTGAGATAATATATGTCAGTAAACCATGAAAAATAGGAACTTATGATGTTACTTCTTTGATCAGCCTCTCATCAACAACTATAGTGTAGTCAATCTGGCATTCCACTTTGTTATCGTAAAAATACTGCACTATTCCTATAGTAGATGACCCTGCCTTTCCCATTCTCTTCCAAGTAATTTAAGTATATTTGACTCCCTCTTAACTCTAGAGGTGACTATGACTCAAATCATTCACAGCAGCAGTTCCACTTAGGTAGTTTAAAGGCATTAATGTGTTAATATATTTAGAATCCAGCAATAAGACCATTTTGTTTCTTAAATAACATTAAGTGTTCTACCAATTTTTTTTTTTAAGTTGAAGTTATAAAAGTTAGGACTCACCCAGACAAATAGGTGGGAGGTGTGGGAGAAGGACATTGTATTTCACACATGCATTCAGGGTAATTGGGTAAAGCAAGCTGTTTCATTATCAAATATGTTTTACTGTGTAGCTCTGAAGCTAACATCCATGGGAGGAAAAGAAGTACACAGAATCATGTAGGGATATTTCAGTGGACCAGGCCTAGAAGTTCATATATTAATGCTATCTTCAATCTATTGGTCAGAGTTCATTCACATGCTCTTACTTAGAAGCCAATGACCTGAAGAAGACATTTCTACAATTAAGCTACTGAAATACAGAATGCTTATTCAGTTAACAACAATGAAGGTAGCCACATTAGCCAAGCAGTTAGTGAATAACCATTCTTCAGTAGAAAAATAGATATAGAAATAGAACACAGGAGCATAGAGGATTATACATACTAGAAAAATTATGATTCTCTATGGATCATGAAAGAAATAAAAATAAGAAAGGCTCACTTGAAAGAGAAAAACATATATGTACTGATTATATTATTGAGGCCCTTATTCAAACTACAAAGATAGTACAATAACTCTGAGGTTTTTTGTTTTGTTTTGTTTTTTAGTTTTTAGCTTAGGAAACTTTGATCTAGATTTCTGTAGTTAGTGAAAGAATTTTGACTCTTAGAACTCAAAGGTTAAGAATATTGACTGCCCAGTGGTCTTACAACCACTATTTTTAATCTATAAAATCATTATATTAGATAATAGAAAATGATTTTTAGGACCAGTTTAGATTACACTTTTCTAATAATTTTAGCGAGCATTTAATCAACAACTAGATCTCGTTCACCGAAATGGGATCTATAACATAAATAATAAAGAAGACATAATAATTTCCTTGAAGATATATATTCAAAGAAAATAATTCAAAGAAACACAATAAATAAAGTTTTAGATTTGTTCATGTATTCAGATGCTATGTGATAGAGTCAAGAAGTCCATGGCTTTTTTTCAGTGGCTGGATATAGAGGAATGTGTGTTAGGTAGCTTTTCATCCCTGTGAACAAAATACCCAACCAGACAACTTAGAAGATGAAATGTTTATTTTGGACTCACAGTTTCAGGGACTTAGTTCTATTGCTCTGGCCCAAGGTTAGTCAGGACATCATGGCAGAAAGACCCAGAGGAGGACAGCTATTCAGCTCCTAGCAGCCAGGAAGGAGAGAGAGAGAGAAAAGCAAGAGACAAAATCCCCAGAACACATGTCTAGTGGTTTACTTTATCCAGACATTCCCCACGTGCCTATAGTAACCACCTAGTAATCCATTCAAATTATTAACTTATCAAATTGATTAACCCACTGATTGGTTATAGCTCTCTGTAATCTAATAATTTCATTTCTGAACATTCCTTCATAGCCTCATATGTTTTTAGGGAACACTTCATATCCAAACCATAACAGATGGTCAAGAAACTCTTCCTAAAAGCTAGAAAGGAAAGAGGAAAAGAAAGGTAGGGGCAGATATTATGAAAATAAAAGGAGATTAGTAGAGGAAAGGGACTAAGTGATAGGAGGTGGGGAGGAGGAAGGGAGGAAGTGCTAAGAAGTGATATTGGCCATTTTATATTGTTATATTATGCACATGGATAAATATGCAATAACAAATATCATTAATATGTACAATTATAATTAATGAATAAAATATGGAAAAAAATTCTTTCTGAGAAGTTGGCACCTGATTAATTCATAAGTAATATTAAAAAGAATTTACCAAAAAAAGATAGGATAGAAAGTCTAGCCATATTGGACTGAGTAAATGACATCTTAGTGGAGAAACTATGTATTTTCAATAGAAAATTTCACGGCATTCAAAATTTCTGGAATATATTGTATCAACCAGTCAAAGTAAAAGTGACAGATACGTATAAGAGCAAAATGAGAGAAAGTACTGTTAACAAGTCTTCAGATAGTTATGCATGAGAACCAATAAGTGTATTAAAAGGAAAAAAATATATGATAAAATAGAAGGGTAGGAAGGGAATAAGCAACGGAAAGCTAACCTGGTAATAGACCTCAAAATATAACTATTTGAGTCTATCTTTCCTGACCCAACAACCAATATGTACATAAATGTATATTTCCTGAACAAGTTTAGTTTCTAGACAAGATGGAGCAACAAGAACTGGACTTACCTTTTAGCCCAAAACAACTAAAAATCAAGATAAATGCAAGAAACAAAATTTTCAAAACATAAGTCATCTCTCAATAAAAAGTAGTACTCTTTATGAGAAAGAAAATAAGCAAGGCAATCCTTTTCATTACCAAAGCTTACTACATGGAGAGAGATTTTAGGCTGCAACACAAAGAACAACATAGGTACAACCCACAGGAGAACTTTCTCACTGGGGAGATGGAGCTTAGAGTGTGGGGAGAGTGAGGCTTCTTAAATTCACAGAGCACATTACTGTCAAAGAAAGAACAGCACAGAGAAAGAACTTATATTATGTATAGAAAATTTGAGTTTCCAGCAGAGTCAGCACCTCTGTGCAAAGGAAAACAACTGAAGTCTGACAAGCAACACCCAAAGGAAAAAGAGGACTGTTAGATATAAGATACAGTAGATAAGGCTCACACAGGTCTGAGAACAGTGCCTATTCCCAAAACCATACACTAAAAACAATAATTTGTGGACTTTAAATAGGGCACCCAAAATGGTCTTGTGTCATTAGTAGGAATAATCACAGTTACTCCATCTCTTCCCAGCAAAACTTTAATCAAGACCTGAAGGAAACAAACTGTTTCCAAGTAAGTTAATAGCATCTATGTACAATGAGTTAACCATGGTAACCCATACAAGGTTGGCATTGGCTGACATCTAAACACTTAGGTTCAGGGAGAGGTTGTACCATTAACTGATAAGTGTGGCTCTTTTAAAAAAAAAAAAAAAAAAAAAAAAAACTGGCTGTACAAACAATATGGTTTATGCTAAACAATTACTTTCTTTTTGGAAGTCTGGAATTCAGATATGTGTTAGACAAGAGGTGACTACATGATCAATTCCCAATAAAAGCTCAGCTACTGAGGTTCTAATGAGTTTCCTTGGCTAACAACATTTCTCAAGGTTGCTATGATTCACTGCTGAGGGATTTAACATGCATCCTGTCTAATTCCACTTTGGGAGAACTCTTGGGAGGTTGGACTGGTCCCTCAGACTTTGCACATGTTCCTTTTCACTTTGCTGATTTTGCTTTCTTTCTTCTTTGAACTAAATCACGTGGGAGAATTATTATTTGTGAGCATGACTATATGCTGCATTCTGCCATCTTTCCCAAATAATTATTAAACTTAGACCTTTCAAATTCAATCGACAATGGACCACTAATAAGTATCATAAGATGATATCACCATAATGATATCATATCCATCTAAATTTCTGTTTGTGCACTTTATGATGTTCTCACAACAATAAAATTGCTTAACAACATATTTCTCAGACCATATCCCCATTGGTAACTAGCATATGATTGTAGTAGAAATATATCTGGAAATATTTCAGTATTTAGAAACTAAATAATGCAATTATATATAATCCACAGGTAAAAGGAAATCAAAAGAGAAATTAGAGTTTTTTAATGGATTGAAAAAGAAAGCACAGCACATGCCACTAGAAAATAATGTTTTCACTTTAAGAAACTAGATAAAGAAGGAAAACAATCTCCAAGTAAGCAGAAGAAAGGCTACATAAATATTATCACTCTCATTTACTCCACTACATCTTCTTTACTTAAATGTTTTTTAAGTAATATACTTTCATTTTCTAAATTGGCAAGTCCTGTAATGCCATGAAGGGGAAAATAGTCTTTCTAATCCAGTAACAAGATATAACACTTGGATATATATTTCTTCTAAGACTTCTAAAACTGAAAATATTAAACATTCTATGTGAGTACCACATGGGAAACTATGTACTTGTAAACAATTAATAGATCAAAAGACAAATCTGAAGAAATTACATACAATGAAATTATTTTTAAAATGATGTATATGGATGGAGGTTCAGAAACCGAGAAGCTAAACTAGAAATATCTAACACAGGCCTAAATTAGAATATCAGAAATTTGTATAATTGTAAGAAATGGAGGCATTGTTTGAAATTATGTCTTAAGATTTTTTAAATTAAAAAAAACTTTCTTAAAACTTGAGAAGTCTAAGAATCCCCAAACAAAGCAAGTAAAATATACATTCAAACCTTTACCTATTTTTTCAAACTGCAAAACAGCAAGGGCAGAAGAAGTTATTCAAAACATCCAGAGAGAAAAGATTAATTTCCTACAAAGAATAGTATTCAAACTAACTTTCCATAATATTGATAGTTGCCAGAATCCATTGAACATATGAATTACCAAGAGAAAATTACTTGCAATCAATAATTGTGCACTTAAAAAAAATTCCCCAAGATAGAGAAAATAATACTTTTAGACTACTGTCAGGATTTGGATATGAAGTATTCCTCAAAGGTTCATGTGTGATTCCCACTGCAGCAGTGTTCACAGGAGGGATTTTGGGGAAGTGACTGGATCATGAGGGCTCTGACCCCATCAGTGGACCAATTCATTGATGAATTAATAATTTGATGTTATTATTGGGAAGTGGTAGAAACTGCAGAAGATAGGGAATCATGGGAGGAGATTGTCACTGGGGACATATCCTAAAATGGTATATCTTGTACCATAACCCCCTTTTCTCTTTCTCTCTTTTTATCTCTCACCCCTCTCTCTCTCTTTCCTTCCTGGCTGCAGTGAAGTGAGCAACTATCCACCACCATTTGCTTTCCACCATGATGTTGTCCCTTACCATAGGCCTAAAGCATTGGAGTCAGACAACTATAGACTGAAAACATACCCCAAATAAAATTTTCTTTAAATTGACTGTCCCAGGTATTTTGTCCCAGCCACAAGAAAAAAAAAAAAAAAAGCTGGCTAACACAACTCCAAAAGTAAAGTCTCGTTCTTTTTTGTATAACTTCATTTAAAAATAATTTTTGAAAATACACGTTGGGAACAAATTATTCAAGAAGTAAGAGATGCAATAAGAGTTGAAAATTGGTCATAATAGCATCAATAATAAAAAACATAAAATAGCAGACTACTCACAACAATGAGTGTTTGTGGGAAATAGGAAGATTAAAAATTAAATAGCATTCAAAACAGGGGAATAAATGTAATAAAGCTATTTTAAGGGACCTATAGTATTTGGAAAGGAGAAACATATTGAAATATTGTACACTTTACAAAGTAAACCACTTAAAATTTTGAGAATATTCACTGGCAAAACAGAAATGAGTGTGGAAACTCAGTGTATAGTTTACCAACCATTCTAGAAGGAAAAAATAGAATGAAGAAACAGCCTTTTAAAAACAGGAATAAATACAAAGGAATTCTGAAAAACTAGAACAAATAGATATAATTAAGATAAAAATTAATATAAAATTTCAGAATTCTCTAGAAACAGATCTATCTGGATTTTTTAAACAACTATATTTAACAGTATGCAATTAATATATAATAATATCAATTTTCTGCTGAAGTTCCAAAATAAAGGCTTAAGCAGCTAAAATTTCAACTGTGTCTGGAAGATTTTCTTGAGCTCTAGAGCAAGCAAGTGCTCAGCAATTAATGGAGCTGTTGAAGGGATAGAGTAGTCAGCTTAGTGAGCTACTGTTTTATATTAATACTAACACAGTTTCCAAATATTTCATGAATCCTTAAAAAAAAATTCTGAGAGAAAGAGGTGTGGGGATGGGGGAGAGTAGAGCCTCAGTACACAGATGGGATAAAACATTAATAATTGGTGATTCTATTTTCTATAGCTTTGAAATAGTTCAAAATAAAAATATGCTTACAAGCAGTTAACCATAAAATCATGCTCAACCTACTCTGCAAAATACTGTTATAACATAAATAACAAACATTTGAATATCTTGCAGATTCTTCTGTTTTTCTTTTTTGCAATACTGAGAATCCAACACAGGGGTTCAGGCATGCAAGGCAAGCACTCTACCACTGAGCTATATTCCCAGCCCAAGTTCTGTACTTTTAATGTGATATTAATAAAGCAAAAATCAAGATGAAAAGAAGAAATGTTAATGGTTAGTATAAAATAAACAAGTAGACAGAAAGTCCTTTCTTATTTTGAGTTCTGGTCAATGAATAATTCTGTTCTTCCATGATCCATTCTTGTTCCACTAGAACTCTGGACAAAACACAACAAGCAAGCATAGTTTCTGAAAGGTAGAAAGAAAGAGAACTGGTTAAGGGTCTCAAGCTTTGAGGACTGACACACGTGAGGTCTCTGGGTTTCATTATTGTCCCTATATAATCCAGAGAAAGTCCTGCAGAAGTCTAGAAGTCTACATTAAAAAATCACCTAGAGATCCTCCTCAAAAAATATCCAAGATAAACCTGTTCTTGTATCCAAAGGACCAGTTAACTGGTAAAAATTTTTAGGCACTATCTACGAAACACCAAACACCAAAGGAAAAGCTGCTCCCCCAAGCCACTCCATCCTCTGTTTCAGGAAGATGATGTGTTTTAGTGAGGAAAGTGAGAAATTGATCTTTCATCCTGACCACCACCAATTCTTTTTGCTAAAACACAAATCAGGCTCTAATCCCCTTGTTAACAGCCAAGTGGAAGCTAATCTTCCCTTCCTCTACTGGATGGAAAGAACTGAACTTCAACCCCCATTGACTGGTAGCTATGGGATTTAGTGAGACAGTGTAAGATAGGGCTAACCCACCACTTAGATTTATAGCCCATTAATCCCTGGTCATTGGGTTGTGGGGAAACTGAGCCTACATCACTACGTGGCATGAAGTAGACAGAAAGAGGAAGTACATTCCCTCCCTCCTGTGTCCTGTGTCCTGTGTCCAAAGGCAGAGAGGTACTGAACTGCTTGTCTTGGGTCACTCACATTGCAAATGAAATATGAAACAGTATAGCCACCCTGGAAAAGAGTCTGTCAGTTTCTTACAAAACTAAACGTGTCATTACCTTATGACTCAGCAACTGAACTCTTGGGTATGCAGAGAAATGAGAACTCTTATTCACAACGAAAACATATATATGAGTGTATATACCTAGCAGCTTTATTCAGAATATCCATAGACTGTAAAAAATCCAAATGTCCTCTAATAGGTAGATGGCTAAACAAAAATTGTATACCCATACTAGGGAATAATATTCAAAAACAACAAAAAATGAACTACTAATATGTACAATGACTTTTATAGATCTCAAGGGCATTATGCTGTGAAAAAAGTGGTTGTGGATATTAAAAAATGATGTGAGGGATCTTTGTGATGGAAATATTCTGGGTTTTCATTATGGTAGTAGTAGCATGAATTTATATATATGATGAAGTTTTATAGTGAATACATGTACATACATATAAAACATAAAATCTGAATAAGATTGATAGATGGTTTCAGTGTAAATTTCTTGGTTGTAATACTGCTCTATATTTATGCAAAATATAATCTTGGAGGAAAATGAATGAAGAGTCATAGCATATCTCTTAGTTGATTCCTACAATTGACTGTGATACAAATTATCTCAAAAATTTTTAAATATTAATAAAATGGAAAATAAGTAAATAAAATGTATACCACATTTAAGGCAAGATGCAAGGTCATGCAAAGTTGCAAATGGGTCTCTGTTAATTAATTTCATAAACTAAGCTATTCATCTTCCTCCAAATTATAAAACAGGTTTAAGATATAGCGTAAAGAATTCGAGATAAAACATGGTTATTGGTGAGAACTGTGAGTTACTTTGGTTCCATGCCTCAACCAACACCCATTGGATTAGAGAAATGTATGTCTTTCATCTAAAATCTAGAGAAGAGACCTTGATGGACTACTCAGAGAACCACTTAGGTATTTTTATTTCCTAGAAGTTAATAGACACTGAGGACCAGTATCCATCTCACAGTTGAATTTTTTATGGAAGGATTATATGTCTGATTTACTGTTCTGCCAAATGTATAGAGATAGTTTGCTGCATACAGAAAATACTACAACATTCTTAGTAAGAGTCCAAATGTCTGAGAAATTAACTGAAGATACATGTGGCATAGACACAAGAATGAGTAGACAGTAATTTGAATCTAATAAGGAATATTCAGGAGACAAAAGAGTCAGCCAAAAAGGTATTGTACTTGGCTTCATCAAGGCACTGCACGTGAAATCTTCCCCAGGGACATAAGATGTCCCCAAAAGTGCCTGACAGTCAATTTGAGATACTTGTTGCGACTAGGTGTTAAATCATTTTTGTTAGTCAATTAAGAATACCTTACCTTTTCCTTTTAGGATACATTGTGTTATTAGGTAATTTACCTACTTGCTCTTTGATCATATTCTCTGCTCTTGCTCTGTCCTATTCTGTATTGCAGGAACTTCATTTCCCAAGATCCCTTGCCCACTATTACTTGGGCCCTAATATGTATCTCTTGTCTCAAAGTAATTGTCTGCGGGAAAAGAAAAAGCATGCATAAAGCATACATTTTAAAACATCAAAATATATTAATGTAGGGAGCCATAAACCATTCAGCTTAAATGAACCCAAGGTACATGATAGTCAGATGAATTTATTTGAATGATCAAATTAAAAGAAAACCTCTTTTTCTTTTTCCAATCCCCATTCCCCCTTTTCCTTCTCTCTCCCCTCCCTCTATTCTCTCTTCTCCTCTATTGGTCTTACTTTCACATGTTTTTTTTTTTTTTGGACTGGTGTTTTCTGCATCTTCATACAGGTAAAATTCTCTTGATACACACATACACACACACATAAACATAATATTTTTGAGATTACAAGAAGACTTAAAAGACAAACTGATTTCAATATCTTCTTTCAGCTCCCTCACTTGTGGGAGAAACCTGTAATAGGATTTTTTTAAATTAATATATTTGATTAGCTAATTAGTAATCATTTTAGTCCTTAATTTTTAAAATATCAATTTGAAGTATGATGTTGAAAGTGGCTCCACAGCATTAAATACAAAATACAGATATACAGTACTGGAGGTTTATCAACTAACTCTTCTTCATCTCTTAGATAATGTTATAGACAATGTTTGTCACAAAATTATCATTGTTGAAAGAGTAGCCAAAGTACCTAAGAGGTTTGAAAACTACTAACAGAGTAGCTTAGAGCGCTGGATAAACTATGAAAATATTTACTGTTTATCTGGAGGCTAATCACTATAACATTGAATTGTTTTATCTAGTGAAATATATATGTATGCACACACACATATGATTTTTAGTGTCGCGTTAGATATTAAGTTATATTTACAAAGCCCATCACAGTCTTCTTCTATTGACTGACATTGTACCAGTACCAGTAAATTGTAGAAACATTATCTATCTCCTTTCACCCGACTGTATGCTCCTCCATTAATGCAAATATCTTAATTGTCTCGTCTTCCTATCTCGAGAACCACATCAGGCTGTTACGACTGTGTTTCCATAGTCACTAAAAAGAACAGCTCAGGGCTCCAACTCAGAAACTCTATCCTAGGCATGAAAAATATGGGTTTTCCCCAAATTGTAAGGACCAATGAAAATGTTTAGAATATTCAGAAGAGAAATCTTCAGTGAAAATTCAGGTAAAATTTTAACTCCATGCACAGTTAGTTGTTACAAGAGTCAGATTCATTAATAATGTCATATAAAAAAATAACAATGAAACTATTGTACCTGAGTAAGAAAATCCATATGTAATTTAGAATTAAGTTCATAATGCTAAAATTATTTTTCAAAATATTTGATTGTTCCTAACAATTATTTGCCTTTTGTAGGGTCTGCATTGTTCACAATGGACTCTATCTCACTACCAACTACATCCTTGTCTTGTAGTAGAAACATCATTTGTGATAATGGTCATTCTCCCAATTTCTCAACCTTAGATACTCATTAGAATCACCTCAAATATTTAAAAATCCTGAGGCCATACCCAGTCACAGAGATTCCAATTCAATTGGATACAATAGTTTCTAAAATTTGCCAAATGTTCTAGTGTATTGCCAAGGTACCTTGTGGGCATGTATTCTGACATGAGGTAATCAGAATTTTCAGGAACTCTGATACAGGAAAAGATTGAGAAAATGATTGGTTCATTTCTGTGGGCTGGGTTTTATGTTCCTGAATAATAAAGGAGTTAAAAGATGAACAAGGAAAGCAAACATGTCAACCATGACAGAAGAAAAAAGCAGAGCTACAGAGCAGAGCAGAAAAATGAAAGCAAAAGAGGGTACCTGGCCCCTGGCCCCGGGGGGCTGCCTATCGTCATATCTTAAGGTTCCATGTGAACCCCTCTGTCTTTGTAACCAATTCCTTTGATTTTTAAACTTGCAGTAATTTGTTTTAGTTACAACTATCAAAGGAGTTCTAGCTGATATGATTGTTCAACTCAAAATCTACAGCTCATAGTCTTCAAATATAAATGATGCCACCACCACAAATGTCACTCATTATCTTAGCATTCATTTGGCTTTTAGGAATTTGTCCTCTTAGTTTGAAAAATTTTAGGCTATTACTTACCTTGGAGATATATAGATGCTAAATAATAAATATTAAACATTTTATATTCATCATCAATAATCTGAACATATCAGAAATAGTTTGTTGCTAAATTAACTCTTTATCTGTAATTAAACAGGGAAATTAGCTTAAAACAATCTTTATGACCATTAGTTAAGAATAAACCTATAATTGACATAAATGAAAAAATAACATGAAAAAATAACTGATATGGTGCTTTAGCTAGGGAAAAATATATATATTTCCTTTTTCTCAATTCTTAGCCAATTGTTTGACTCCTCAATCATCTTGTACTACTCTCTAGAAAGTTAAAATATAAAGTGAGTCCCTAGATTGTTACTACTTAGAGGAAATGTGTCTAAGTTAATGCCCTCTTAATTCCAGTTCTGTGTCTACTGCTGAGCAAACAATTCTCAGTGAATCTTTTTTTTTTCCTGAAAATACAATTGTATATTCTAACAAAATTATAAACTGTTCTGGGACAACTATGTTTTCAACTTTAGTCATTACAACATCTAGTATAGTGCCCTGTGCAACAGAGGCTTTATTAATAGATCAACTTAAATGAATAAATGAGGGTCAGTTCAGCTTACATATACCAGCTATACATGTCAAAGTGTTGGTACTGAGCCTGCACTTAAAGAAAACTGATAATTTTACATTGCTATTTCCAATAACATTTTGATTCTATTAACATCTTTATTCCTATTTTAAAAATGCAGTCCATATAATTTATATTAGTGAAATACTCTCCTCCAGTAGTAAATGGCTTTTGCGCAGATTTTAGATTTGCTAGTTCCAATGAAAATACTTGGGGATAAACCTAAATTGTCAAGTGAATTGCACTGATATCATGAGGTTTTATGATGTTTTAAACCAAGTCTTAACTGACATAAGCACATAATGACAGAAGACAAAAATGTGTTCATAATGGTTATATACACATTTTAGGTTTTTATTAAAGAAAAATCATAATTTGTTCATATACTGTTTCAAGAGAATTCATCGAAATAACTCAGACAGAAAAAAATCCATTTTCCATTCTCTCAAGAATGTTTAGAATATTCACAAAGATAGCAACCTAATATTTCTTCAAATGCGGCACTTGAGATTGATTAAAATGTTTGTATATTATTAAAGGATATTGTAATTTCAAAGTTACTAAAGGCTTTTTCGCATTGATAGAACTGAAAGAGAAACACTGAGTTAAGAGTTACAAATCAACACTCGTATAGATATGGGAATAATATATTTTGTTCCATCAACATGTCTACTTTACAGTATTCAGCACAAAGCTTTGTGAAATAAGAATCATGGGAATATAAGAATATAAAGGAAAAAGGTACAAATAACAGCTTCATAAACTGAGAAATGTACATAAATAAATCATGTATATGTGGGCAGTTTGCTTAGCTGGCAAGAAACAAAATATGGAAAATCTGCTTGTTAAACAATAACTACAGAGTGTGCTTTCATGATGTTTTTCACCACAGTAATTCATATTAGAGATATAAGCAGTTGCATGTTAAATAAAATCATTGAGCATTGTTCCCTTTGAATTGCAAAGAGCTGACTTATGTTGTTTTTAGATGCCTCCCATTAGAAAGTAAATATTCCTTCAATGCTATGCATTTCACAAAACGTAATAAAGACGAACTGTAAATAAAGTCACAAGGAGATTTCAGACATTTTTATTAGGAGATTGTTGAAAAGAAAAAGAAAATTAAATACAATAACAGTAAACGTGGTTCTCACATTGAAACCAGGCTCAAATAACTAGGCTACCATAGAAAAATTTCCAATTCTTGCATCATGATGTAAAAACAGATTTTTGTACAGGTTTTGTACAACAAAATTCGTAATAACCTTTTATCATTTTTAGAAAACTTTAAATATATAGATAAAAATAGACAATTTTCATAGGTCCTACATGAAGATGAGTATGTTCTGTTCCAAGGGCTTGCATAGAGCGCAAATGTGGTTATAATATAGAACAACTAGACATTAATATTTGTAAGATTACAAAAGCAGGGAAACGATAAAATGGGCACAATTTTACTTGTTTATGCCAAAACACAAATTTCTAAACCAACCTGTTTAACTAAAAAAGGGGGGAAATTAAGTTACAGACTTACAATAACATTTCATGAATTGTAATATTTACAACATGTTAGTAAGAGTCTCTCTTAACATACAGCTGATAGATTTTTCTTCTTTAATCCTTACTATAATTTCCTTTTATTTTGAACCAAACACTAAAGCATTCTCAGAGGGTCTTGAAAGCATGTATTTTAAAACTTTCAAGCACACTTAACAAATGACTCTATGCCAGGAGCAGAGCAATGACTGAATCTACTACATAGGTAAGTTGTAGCTTTTTTAAAAAATCTTTCAAAAAATGTATGATTCAAAAGCTTGCCACAAGTGTCTCCAATTTCAAATGCTGTAATCCTTTAAAAACTGCATATAGGGAAAAACAAACAAAATTCCATATGACTAGAAATAGAATCTCTTGTGCTCAAACAACGAAAGATGGTTATGGAAGAACTATGCTTAGAAAACCAAGTTTCTATAAAGCATTTACTAACAATATTTTAAATAAAAATATTGCTCCCTTTTTAAGCAAGCTAAAATAGGAACTGTACATATAACCTTTTTATTGTATTAAAAAATGGACTTAGCTGGTAAATAGCGAGTTACATAAAAGAATTATGTTCCAGCATTGCAAGGAAGACCTAAAAAGTATAGAAGCTTAGTGCCAGAGTATCTATAATGTTAATTTTTCTCTTAACCAAATAATTATTACCCAATCAGAACTACCTTTAAACATTTTATGCTAGTTTTCTTAGTCACTTAAGATTTTGCTGTTTTATGGTAATAAATAATGTTATAATCATAAAATTTTAAGATGACAGAAAAATCATAAAATGTACAGTGAGAGTACTAATTTATCAGTCTTTAAAGGTGTAACTCCAGATATATAAAAACAAAGAAAAGGTAACTTTAGCATGTAATAAGCACTGTTTGCAGCTTTACTTCCAGTTATCTGCACAAAAGTGAAAACACATACTGTAACTTTCAAAAAGACAGTGAAATTAACAAGTAGCCACCCTTCCCTCTGTCCAGGGTGGGAAGCACAACACATTTTAACTTTATCACTCAGGGCTACATGGTATTGGACTGGTACATCAAGGGTTTGTTAGGTTTTGTTTTTCAGCAACATTAACATAATATGGCATTAACATATAAAAATATTTCTGGTGTTTTGATTTTACTGTTCAGCCACAAATCCATTCTCAATAGTGCAGTGTGGGGCACTAACAAGGGAATCAATATACAAATAAAAGTGGCTGACACAGAGTTCTGATGTCACCAGATGCTTAAGATCTCATTCGTTAATACTGTGACTCCAGACAAATATTTACATGCCTGCATGCGTTAAAACCAGAAAGACATCTTTCTGACCAACAGGGTGACAAAACATATTTTCTAAAATTTTCATTTTCCTAAATTCTAGTATACTACTGCATACATAATACCTTCCTGTGTTTTTTATGTTTATATACTGTACATGTGACCAACAGTTTGAATAAGAAGCAACATTATTATTTCTGATTCTATATACCACTACCAGTTTGGAATGAAAACATGTTACATTTATATATATATATTTATATATATTTTTTGTTTTTTATTTTTAAGAAAAAGAGACCTTCAGTGAAACCTTTTGGCTTATATTTAATGCTTCTTTTCAGATATGCAAAATGTCATTTATTGGGTTGTTGTCAACATCCATTTGTTGGTCTTTTGGAAAGTATATGGAAAAAAATCTTCAGGAGAAAACCCACAATTAGAGATGTAACAGAATATTAGTTTTTTTTCCCAGAATCCTCTAGGCCCCTTACAAGTTCATTTCCATGTGTTCTTGCTGGTTTTGGGGGACATAATTCTGTGAGTCTGGGTGACCATTGCTACAAGAGTCTTTTGATGTGCTCAGATACAGAATTTTCAGAAGAGGAAAATGGTTCATTCTATTAAAAAAAAAAAAAAGAAAAAAAAAAGCTAGGTCTTATTCAGACCTGCCTTTAATTCTTGTATACAAGTGTCCAGCAGCAAAGTTGCAGTTATTCACTGTAAGAAGATTGATACTTGTACATTTACAAACATTCTCAAGTCTCTGGTAAGAACCACAGGTGAAAATCAATGGAGAAAACTGGGTTTTGTAGAATACTTAAATGTTAAAGAACATTAATACACAAAATTGAGGAAGTTCCCTTAAAAGGACTTTATTTTTTCTGAACTTTCCAATGACGAATGTCTGACTGCAAAGTTCTTTACTATAACAAGGAATTCTTCAACAGTGAAGATTCAGTACATGACAGTAGTTTTCAAATACAGTCTTCCATCTAAAAATAAATAATAAAAAAACAATTAATGACATAGCATTTAGGGAACAAATGTGGATATGAAAACTACGTAGCCTGATATAAAATTTGTGATTTTTCTTTTACCTTCACTTACCTTAGGAAGTAAGAGTTTTCATATATTCTCAAAGTTAATTTCATAATTACATTAAGTTTATATGATCAAGAAGAATACAGCATTTTTACTTCTCATAAATATATATTTGCTTTTTTGATATCAATTCCAGAACACTCAGAAAATAGATAAGAGAATGTGTGTGTATTTTACTGATATGCAAAGTTAGTTTATTTCTCCTGAATGATAATTACTGCCTTCAAGCTTGCAGAACCAAATTTTCTCTGAATGCACTCAGGTGTATCTGCATCACGAAAGACTGAGTCCCCTCTTACTCTTTAGCAGTGTTGTTAAATATGCCATGTAATGTAACTATTGTGCACATTTGTTGCTATTTATATGAGAGCCACCAAGGTTATTTCATTACTATCAATGGACTATAACCTTTCCCCCCTGAAGGGAGATTAACACAACAATTAAACCTTAAAGTGTAAATATATTATTTAACTTTTGCCAATGACAAAACACATTTGGGTGAAAATAAGAAGAAATCAAATTTTCAACACACTGAATAATGTATTTGAATGAAGCAGGAGTAAGAAACGGGAAAATGAAATCCAATGGAGGAACAAAACAAAACATAAGGCTATTCCTCAAACATAACACCCTTGAAACTGTCCACTTTGTAGTTGGCCTAAAGTTTAAATCTATTTGTTTAAGATATGTCTGAATTTCGATTTTAAAACCTGAAGTAGAGGGTAAAAGGATCAGAAAAGCAAAGTTTTCCAAACTAAAAAAATGTATACTACCGTATGCATGTTTGCAAAATGTCTGTTTCAACAACTGAAGTATAAGGAAATGGAAATAACTGAACAGTAGTTTCAAGAAATAGAAAAGATAATCTAAATATTTACAGATCTCACCTTTCACATAAAACTGATCAAGTGCTTTTATCTTACCTACAGTAGATATAGTAAGTAATAATGAGATTATAACCATTAATGGTAAGTTATTTTCTACTTCATGGAAATACTGATGTGCCCAAATTCTGTATTCCTCTCTCATATTTTATCTTAGCCTAATTTGCAATGTTGAAATGTTACCTCCAGATTTAAATGGAACTCTGTTTTGGTCATTGATATATCCCAGACACATTCAGTAACTATATGTTAAATGAATAAATTAGAGTTCTCAAGTAGTTCACATAAAACACATAAATATATCCACCCAAATATGTATGTATTATATAATTTATTATATTGTTAACATCCAAACTTTACTGTTTTTCTTTGACAGGGGCAGGAATGTCTATGAGATTAGTCTTCAATTAACTACTTTCTAATACGTTGTGTTAAATATTAGTTGCCTCTCTAAAATTAATCTAGTTCAAATTTAAGAATAATGGTAACAATTAAATATCTCAGCTTCCCAGTTCAGCAATCTTATGTCAGGGTTCTTAATAATTCAAACATATAATCACAATGAAAATATATTCACTCAAAATAGCATACAATTTTGGATGTAAGATATAATCTAATATTCACAAATAAAAATGTATTATTCATGCAACTGCATTCCTAATTTTGAAGAGTGACTTAGGAGATATACAAATTGTGCTGAATAACCTGCCTAGATATGTGGCCTAAAAATATTTATTTCCTCTGGCCCCCAACTATAGTCTCTCATTGATGCTAAATATTACTATAGTTTAGCAGTAGCCATTGTGATATTAAAGATAGCAATTTTATAAAATCAAGCATCAATCAAATATCAATACTGTAGTTTACATAATTTTGATGAAAATTTCTGAGTGTGGAGATGACAGTACTACATTTAAATGCTGGGAAGTATTCAGGATTTTTGCATGGAATGTGAACTCATTTATTCTGTTTGCTTATTCTGTTTGATTGCACCCACCTGTGGTACAAAACTATGATTTTGTCACTTATGTAAGTGTTTTAACATATAATTATTTGTAGTTTCAGCTTAGTGGAGTTTTAACTTCTGACTCTATAAATAAACCCAATAAAATTTACATTATATAAATAAACTAAAAATTTTAGTCTTTCATAGACTTAATAGCACCTGCTTGAAATCGGACTTTTTAAAGATAATTTTGATTCTAATGATATCTGCTAAATACAGCAATGTGTTTTTAAAACAATGTAGTAATAGATATTTTAGAAGTAACTAAAACAGTGAAGTGTTGATAATTTTACCAGAACTTTCTAATATTGAGTTTCATAATTTATTTCTGCTCAGTTCTCCTTTCAATTGTCTTATTTTCCCATGGATTCAGTTATATTGAGAATATCATTCCCATTCTCATTTTTTAAAAATACACAATTTTCTAATGACTAGATAGAAAGTAAAACTTCTCTCAAATTCAAATTCCATTAATTGAGGTCTTTTACCAATTTGCTCAAAAAAGTAATAATCATTTGCTCAAAATTAATGTTTTGGTGCTCATTATGAATCTCTCAAACATCTGCCTACTGAAGAAAAAATAAAGTATTGGAAAATAGTTTTCTAATATTTTGTTCCATCTATAGCATAGAAGGGGAAAGAATTCATGAGCAAAGAGTATATACTTAAAAATAATTCAATCAATATGAATAATTATCTAAAATGTCCACATTCACATTACCAGCCAAATTCTACACTATGGCTTATAAGATGGCACATAAATTGATAGGGGTTTTCTCCCCAATCTTCATCTTCTACCATTTCTTTTTTTCAGTGACCCTGGCCCTTCTCTCCATTCTATAGCCCACCAAGCTCCATACTATGTTGAAATATTAAGCCTCTTTTTTTCTTCTGGAAGTCTGGAAGATAGGTACTCCTAGCTCTGGACTTATGCTTCTGCTCCTACCTACTAACCTTCTCTAGAGCTTTGCTATTTATTTTCCAGTACAATGTACTCTAATAACTTGAGCCTGCTACATAGTCAGATCCATGAAAGCAGCAGCTATCTCTTTTTTTGCCAATATTATAATGAGCTGTTAGAATGATGTTTGCCTTAAAAGTTTTCATGTGGCTTTAAACCATTAAACTTTTGAAGAGAAAAATTAATATGCCTATCGGATAAAAATAATTAGCAAGTTATATATTTTAAAGTTTATCTGAAATAAAACTCTGTTGATTTTAAAAACAAGATAATTATTTTGTTATGGCATTTTGCTAGTAAATGTACAGAACTGGAGACAATCATGCTAAGTGAAATTAGTCAATCCCCCCAAAACAAAGGCCAAATGTTCTCTCTGATATGAGGACGCTAACACAGAATAAGGTGGTGGGGAGTGGGAATAGCAGTTCATTGGATTAGACAAAGGAGAATGAACAGAAGGGAAGAGGGACAGGATTGGGATTAGAAAAGACAGCAGAATGAATCTGATGTAAATTTCCGATGTTCATATATGAATACACAGCCAATGAAACTTCATTATATACAACCACAAGAGTGAGAACCTAATTAGGATAAGTTATACTCCATGCATGTATGAAATGGCAAAATACACTCACTTTCAGGCATATCTAACAATAACAAATAAAAAAAGAACAAAGAAAAATAAATAAAAACAACAATTTTGTAAGCTTCTTTACCATGGGTCATATATGAAATAAAAATTATATACATTATAGTTGTGTGCTTAGTATCTAACCTACTGTAATTCCACTTTTAAAATATCTTCTTTGAAATTTTTGATTGATATATTTCTAACAAATGGACACATGCATCAAGCATTAAAGATGTCAGCTGTGAAATGGATTCCCACCTGCAACAATTAGGGCCTTTCTGTGCTAAATATTAAATATCAGAGATCCTCTGATATTTATAGTCAACTAAAACCAGAAAGAGATCAGGCATAGATAGACTCCGGAAGACAGACAGTCTCTCTACCTCCATTTATAGAACTTACCTTTAAAAACCATCCTACTTTACAATTTTGTTATTTATTGAAATTTCCTTCTGGATAATTAAAAGTCTGTTGGAATAAAAATTTTTAACTAGTTTTATATTATTTCAGAGAAGTTGTTGGCCCTATAGGTCACAGTAAATATCCCCATATGGACATACCCAGAGAGCTTACAATAGGTCTCTGAGCTATGGGGCTATTCTAATTCATTCTCTGATAACAAACCACCTAAATAAAAGTGAAATGACAAGAGTGATAGGAAGGCTATAATATATGGGCTTGTAAATCAAACTATGCCATGTTTTGTATGCTATATAATAATGGTTCCAATATTCTCTTCTCTCCTCTTTCAACAGAAAAAAAAAAAAAAAAGCCATGGGACCATAGAGGACCCAGTGAAAACAATCTGCAGAACAGAGATTATTGGAATCCCTAGTGTTTCCATAGCTGAGGTCTCATATTTCAGAGGTGTTCTATTTGATTTTGGAGACTCAGAGGGCTTATTCCTAAGTTTTGTTTTAAGAGCTGCCCATTGTGAATCATGCTTAACTCCTAACTAGACAGTCTCATACCTCCCCACTCTCCTCCCATTCCCTACAGAGTCTTGATGTATTTTTGCATGTGTTGGCCACAGAAAAATATTTTTCCTGTTTCTTCTTGATGCTGAGTTGGACTTTCCAAATAATTGCTGCTTGATATCCAAATAACAGCTTTACTTTAATATCCAGCAATTTGGTGATAATGGTAATAATGATTAATACCAGCATAGATAATATTTTCTGAGTACTATTGAGCTCAAAGTATTTTATATTTCAACTCTAAAATATCCAGCAAATGAACAAAGTAGGTATTCTTAGTGATTTTTTACAGAAACAACTGAATAGGGCACATTTTCAGAGAGCAACAAAATGGAACTGCAGTGATTTACTATTTATATGAATACAATTTTTGTATGTGTTCCATTACATCATTTTTCCTCCACTAAGTAACTGGAGGAAATAAAAGTACCTCTGACATGTAGTCACTACCTTGCATATCTGCTGTGCTTCCAGGGCCAGGGACTTCCTTTTAGTCTCCCCTGCCTCAACTGACAGATGGAAATAAGAACCAGAATTCTTATAGTCTGGTTTCAGAAAAAGTACCTTCCTTTGACATGAAGATTATTTTCTTTTGTATGGGATGTTGATATGACAGGAAAATCATCAAGCTAAACTTAGTGCATGGGAGTACTTAATTAAAAAGTCTGTTCTAATTAAAAGCATTTGGGAGTAGGGGTTGAGTGAAACTATTTAAATTACAAATTCCTAATAGTCTCAAAGTTCATTGTGATTTAATGCTTACAGCTATAATTTAGCATATAAGAAAGTATCTAAATCACTGATAGTTTATCATAGGTATGAATTTTTTTTCTTACTATGCAGAGAGGTAAGCACAGATAAGGAAGTGAAGGAAAAAATCTTAAATCCTTTGTAAAACTGGATCTCAGGTTCTAATATTAAAATTGAAACCATTGAATCAGACCCAGTAAGCATATAGAATCTCTGTTATTTATTTGCTGTGGCTGAGGAGGGAGAAATGAGAGCTAGAATTTTTGTTCACTTAATAAATTTCATGTTACGGTTTAATGTTTTAGCAGGTATTATATGTAGTTATTGGTAGTGTCATATATATATAGAGAGAGACAAATAATTTATCACTTTCTGTATATAAAAATTAGAATACTGAATAAATCTTGTATTTTAAAAACTAATGAAGTTTTTTGGATAACCAATCACATTATATAATAAGATTCTATATTTGAAGATAACCTAAAAGTTGGAACAGTTTTAAATTGCTTTGTTGGGTGACAACAGAATCCAATTAATCACTGTGTAAAAATCATGTCATTAAGAAAAGATTGTTCCAATGAAAAGTATCACAAAATACAGATGGGTGTATTTTTAAATTTTCATTAGAACATTCTCATGAACATCTGTAAAGATCTCTTACATGTCTTTTGCACAAAAGCCTCAATAAATTGCATTTCCTTCTGTAAAGTAGCCTTATTAAAAATGGAATACATTTGTTCAAAAATTATATCCAGAACACCTAAAATTTAATGAAAATTGCTGCTTTCACAAAACAGTAGTACAGGTACATGCCTCACTACTCTAGAGCTGAGGAAAATATTAACACAGCAGGAGGCAAACATATAAGATCAGTTATCTTGAAAGTTTAATATTTACTTAAAGAATATGAGGTTAATATAAAATATGGTAGCCCTGTACCTCTTTCAACATAATGTCTTAATCATGTGAAGTAAAGGAAATCAAAACAAGTGATGAAAACAAATGTTAATGATTCATGTGGTATTTGATAAGACAACGAAAGGAAGTCAAAATAAAAGCAAACAAACAGGAACAGATGGGAAGGATCTTTGTCAAGTCATAACCCCTCTTCTAAAACCCCCAAAGGAAGAAGCTAATTAAAGAAAATATTGTTTCTTGCTTTTTTAAATTTTATATTTAGAGTAAGAACATTCTGCTACTGCTAAAGCAAAGAAGCAGAGACACAAAGTCTACATTGAACATGAGAAATATTTTAAGAGAGATTGATGTTGAACACAAACCCATTTATAAAAGGATATTGAGTAAACATCATTTCTTCTCATGAAATGCAGATAATAAAGTTCAAGTCACTGCCAGATGCCAGAGTACTAATATGTTCAAGGTTGTGTTAAAATATAATTAAAAAGTAAAAACTGAAAAAGTTACGACATGTTTTGCTTTTTCTTTTTTTTAAATTCACGGTTACAGCTGGGAAACTTGAAGTCCACAGATTTGTCTTAAAGTGAGAAAGGAGTAGACCCTAAATCCTTTTTGTACACTTTTTTCACAAGCAGCTGGTGCTGTTCTAGAGAATGGGCATAGACTGTGTGTAGTAATCAAACAACTCTGTGTAATAAAGGACTTCATGTCTGTATCATTCCAATATAATGGTATGAGAAGTAGATAATGGATTACCTAACAGGTCAATACGGCATACTTCATTTGAAATAAGAAAAGATAATATGTAGTATGAAGCAAAGTACTTTTTTTCTTTTTGTATGCTGAGGATTGAATCCAGGGCCCTGCAATGTTTGTTTATTGTTTCTCTGTCCAATAGAGAACAGACAAATCTCTATTTAATGTTAAGAAATCCCTTCTGGCACACTCTAACACTGAGGTACAGCCTCACTCCATGAAGTAAAGATCTTGACTGTGGCTACAATGAAGACAAGTAAGTTACCATTGGAAACAATTTTTAGATATTTTTTTTTAGTTCTCTTCCAAGAAGGAAGTACATGAGAGGACACCTTCTAGGTTAAAACATTCTAAGAACAGAAGATCATCTAAAGCTATGATACACAGATTGAGCCCAGGAAAAAAACCTTTTTAGACAATAATGATGAATGTAAAACCCTAAAGGAACTTTGCATGGGACTCCAGAAAAGCACAGGTTGCAAGGAAAATTTCTAACTTGGATGATTTGAAAATTTGAAGCAGGTGGAACTGTGGGAATCATGGACCTACACAGCATCCTCACTGGGAAAGCTGATCCAATCACAACATTCTTTCAACTTGGGAAACTTAAAGAGCCAAATCAGCAATGAAATCTGAACAGAGAAATGTTCAAGGAAGATATTTCAAGATCTAGAGTTGGAGATAGTTAATCTCACCAGTTTGGAGTTATTTAGTCAACTTAAGCCCTAAAAATACTTTTCTCAAATGGTCAGTTTACCTTACAATATCATGGTACCTCTTAGAAGTATATTCTTATGAGATTCTTAAAAAAGTTACCCTTTGCCTAGATTTTAAGCTCAAGTATCTTGGTGCTTTCTGTGGGCAAAGAAGAATTTACTTCTAAAGGAAAGTTAATCCTACTTTACTGGATATTAAAGATATTTTACTCAGTATGGAAGAATCTTCCCATTGGGGGTAAAAATCTGGACCTTGTACTTCTGTGTACTCATATGTATTCAATAACTAAATGTTCTTAAAATCACATCACCATGACTACAACCAAGCACAACTGGTAAAAAAATAAGGATCACCATCCATCTATTAGTCTATGCAACATGGAACAGGGAACTCTATGTTTAAAGTTGAGAAAGACCTTCTGAAAAAATGTTTTAGTTGAAGTATTAGTCTAAATTCATGTAGCCAGGAAACAGCCATATATTATAGTAATATAAACATATATTATATTGCTAGGTCCTAAGTATTATTACAACTTCTTCTTATAGTATCCAAACAGTTATTTCTTCCAAATAGTCTTCACTATACTAACAAATTGCTTCACTAGAAATTGCTTAGAGTCCAGCTATAATTTCCTTTAGAGGAGATAATAAACCATATGACTTTGTATATTTCTATCACCTGGAACATAGCTTGGCTTCTTGGACGTGCTCAGTAAATATATATGAAAGGAATTATCAAAATTGGTATCACAAAACAAGGGAAAGGTAGTGGACATTATTGTGCCTCTGGATGTTAATACCCTGAGAAGAATACTACCTCAGTTGGGTAGTATACTGGCTTAGAATACATGAGCTGAGCCTGATCATGAGGAAATACTGGATACAAAATGAAAAACACTCTATGTAGAAAAGGATGATAGTCTTCAAAAATATCTGTTTCATAAATTATAAGTTTAAGGAAATACTCAAGAGAACATTAAAACTAAAAAGAAGTGGCAACTAAATATAATATGTGATCCTAATTTGGATTCAGTAATGAAGGAAAATAAAGGACATTTTTGGGTCAAATGACAAAACTGGAATTTGGATGTCAGATTAAAGCATTGTGTCAATGAAATATTTACTGAGCTGATAAATAGATTGTGTTTTGTATGAGAACATCCCATTGTAAATATTCCCTGAAAGAAGTATGGTTAATTATTACAGGTAAAGGGCCTATGTTTCTGACTCTTAAAGCTTCAGAAATTATTAGAGGAAATGATAAAGCATATTGGGGCTAAATATTGGTAATAAATGAACTTAGTAAAAAATACAAAATAGTACTTATACCACTCTTGAATGCTTCTATTGTTTGGAATTTTTTCAGTACCAATTTTACTTTTTTTAAGCTGGTACATAGAAACAAGAATTATACAAGATAGTGGTGTACCATGCAGTGTTTCAAAATATCTATAATAATGCATAATGTTTAAATCAGGTTAAACATATTTATCTCCCAAAATATTTGTCATGTCTTAACAGTTAAGAAAAAATTTTAAAAAATAAAATAGTTTGCCACAGGTAAATAAAATTTCAGTGTCAGTAACATCAGATATTTTCTAAGCAAATTTCACATTCTCTGCTATCCACATATTATGTTTCACTATCTATATGGACATGATAAATATGCTTTCTGCTTAGCAATAAGGCTTTGAGAAGTTTTGTTCAAGTATTAGATAGTAAATAAATGGTTAGTGATTCTCTTAATAGAGTTCTCCAGAGAAAGCACATTCAGATTCATGGAACTTACTGATCTGAAGGTGTGGACATAAGTTAGATTCTGGTCTATTGGTCCATCATGTTTTAATGATAAATTTATAATTGTAAAGTTTATGAAGTCTATTTAAGTCTATTACCTGTTAACAGGACTGTATATGCTAATGCATATTCATTACTATAGGTAAATTACCCCTCTCTTAAGTTGCATTTGAAAGAAATATCAGATTATCTTTTAAAAGTTATCTTAAACTAAAGCAAAAGGCAGGGCACAGATTTCTTTCAAATTTTGTTTTGTTTCTATAAATAAAGGAAAAAAAATGTGTTACTGGTGGATCTGCATTGTTAAAGTATTTGTGCACGTGTGTGCGTGTTCTAATTAAACATTCATTAGTAAGAAGTTAGAGACCATCAGAGTGCTTAATGTACCAGCAAGTGAGAATGGAGTACTTTGCACTTAGGTTACCTTGTCCTGATTGGAAGGTGAGACCTCCCAACAACTTCAGCAAAGTGAAACACAATGAAATCTCTCATTAATTTCTCAGTTCTCTATTTATTTTAGGGGAAGAGAAGACTAGGATAAAGAGATGGAAGGAAATAATCATTTGGGGGCATATCTGAACCTGGGTGATGAATGTATAATTCATTATGCTTAATTAAAACAGCATATAGAATAAAAGTGCTTCTTTGAGCAAATAAGATTCTACAAAGGAAAATAGGGATTTTTTAAAAATCAAGTCTTTGTATCCTTTCACACAACTGTAAAAGATAGGCAAAATCCAGTGAATAAGCTGAATTTTTGGAATAAATGCATTTTTTATTCCTGACCAAAAAAAAAAAAAAAAAGAGGCAGTCAGAAAGACAACTCTTGTCAGAGCCTCGTTATTTTCTTTTGAGTTTGTAGCAAATAAGTATCAATCAAAAAAAAAAAAAATAAGTCTAGCTCTTTCTACTTTCTAAATTTTCTATAGCATATTTAATTTGGTAATTTTAATAAAGGTTATATTTGTTTAGGAAGATAATTGTGAATGAATGAATTTCTAAATCTCTAGAGTCTTATTTAACATATTTACACAACGCTGAAGTGAAATTCAGGTCTAGGCCTAAACGTGACAAATGACAAGCATATTTCAATGAGAGATCATTCTAATTTTTTCAATAAATAGGAATTTTAATGAAAGAAATGACATTTTTGTGGAGAACAGCTTTTCTTAATACCTTATCTAATGGAATCATCAACTATTGTTTAGACAGTATGTGGGTGAGAACAATTACATGTTGTACAGGAACTATTAAATAAGGTAGTCCTCTACGCACTCAGTTTTAAAGAAAACACATCAGGAATCAGTTCAGAAATATGAAAGTTATATTAAAGAACACATCAGAAAACAGACAAGAAATATCTAAAGGAAGAATATGAAAAACATTGGTGTGTTTGCCCAGAAATCCAGCCTAAGAGGAAGCAGAATTAATCAGGCAAGTTTTACCAGCCAGGTATGAGGATAACTTTAAAGACTGATGTGAACATTGGGTCCACATTTATATAAGTTTATGCGTTCCCTAAATGTTTGAACTCTATAATACTCTTTATTCCAATTTCAATCTTAGCAAGTAACTTAATTTTATTTTCTGTAATAGGCGTCCTCTAAAATGGCCAGCAATAGCCCCTGCCTCCTGTATTCTTATACAATCTCTTCTTCTACAGTGTGGGATAAACCTTATGTCAGTGACCTGCTTTGAAAAAACAGAGTACAGCAAAGTGATGGGACATTACATCCAAGATTAGGTTCTAAAAAACCTACAATTTCCACATTGCTGGTCCATAATCTGTATAGATCTTCTCATTTTCTCAGTCTGATAAAGAAGACTGCCATGTATCCTGTGGATCAACTGATGTGACAAGGAATTGATGTTGCTTCCTGTCAATGGACAGCAAAGATCTGAGTCCTGATTCAGTCTGAGTCTTCTGAGGATCTAGGCATGCCAAGAGCCTCACTAGGGAATTTAGAAATGGAGCCTGTCTCAGGGGAGTCTAGAGTTGACTGCATATTCTCACATACAGAATCTGAGGTAGAGAATACTGTTAAGCTATGAAGTTATGAGGTAACTTGTTTTGCCATGGATAGTCCTTGTTTTATAAGAAAGATGTGCTGGCCAATACCAGGTAAATATTTCAGTTCTAATGAGTTACGGTGTGAAACATACCAGTTTGCTTTCATCTGGAACACAGGAAAGACTGTGATCTACAACTACAGGCAACTGAACTTGCCAAGCCAATTGCCACCTTTTGTATTCTCCTGTAGGCTTGCCTGCCTTTCAGACAAAGAACATGACCAATACCATGTTTCCCAGAAGAATATTTCTTAAGTTAGGCAAAACCAAACCAAACAAAACTCTCTTTTGCTTATAGTAGGATACATTGTTCTAAGTCACAAAATATTTTTAAACTTTTAATACATTTGCTTTGTCTGATACAAACACACACCCAAACATATTTTCCTTTAGTAAATGGAATTAAATTTACTTGTCTTATCCTAAGGTTCTTTGATTTTGTTGAAGATAGATAGGTGTCCCTTAATAGACTGATAATATTATTTTCTGACATGTGCTCATCTTCTCAGAAATGAAAACAATAGTTGTTAGTAGTCTGATCCTCAGATTAAACTTGTCTCAGACTAACAAAGATCATAACAGGTCACAATGCACTGTGATAGAAGTAATGGCTCAGGCAATCATAAAGCTCCCTACTGCTGGAATTGGTACAATTTAATAAACCACCAGAAAGGAAAAGAGAAAATGTATATTTATGTTTATTAAAATAATCTAAAAAGATACTATTGCACAAAGCAAGGACGATGTACTCAATGTTCCTCTGAACTTTTGATACAGTGGGGTTACTGGCTGAGATCAATTTTGGATAAATATGGTGTCTTGCAATCTTAAAAACTGTTGTTTATCATACTTCATGTTTTCTAAGGAAACTCTTAATTCTTTGAAAATCAATCTTGAAAATATCAACAAACTGGCCACAAACAATAACAAATGTTAAGATACTAAATGCTTTCTAAAATGGAAAGCAATGATTAAAAAAAAGATAAAATGTGCTATCCTCAAAATATGCAGTACTAATGGACAGTTTTGCATTTTACAAATGTGTTTGTCTCTAAAAACAAAGAATTTCAGGAAACATAGAAGCACTTTAGATTTTTAACTTACACAAATTCCAGTTTGATTTTAGCATATATTAAATTCCATGAGATTGCCAAATTTCTTTAATATAGTCTTTAAAAATAAACACAAAACTTTACAACTAAACATTTAAAGTATGTTATAATAAATGTGCATATATTTAGAAAGAAGATAAATGCTGATATATGTATATTACATGCCCACTGTGAAATTCTGCCCTGGGTCATGGTAACACAGGCCACTATTTCCGTTAAAATTAATAGCTTATGGCTGTGGTTACTGTCAGTATTGCCTTATTTTCCCATCACTAGCAATTGTGAAATGAATAAAATTAACTTATGTCACCATGTAGATCATCATATCATGAATTAAGGTTAGATTTCAAGAAGCACTATGAATTTAAGGAACTCATCTAGGCTGTGTCAAAACCACTTCATAATAAAATTTTTATTTTCCTATCATAGTGACTCTATACTACTCTTAGGGGTAATCTAAAGTTGCACTCAGGTGATGCTAAATCATTCAACCCAAAATACATTTTTATCTTAAAATTCTAGATATCCTCTCTCCATTTCAACTAGATAGACTTCAGTTCCTTTTTATCATCAGAAAGCGTACTTTTGAAGCTACAAGAAAATTACCTTGTAAGCCTTGGATAATAAATCTTCCCAACTTTGCTACCTTATCCTTAATATATAATAGCTATATGATGAGTTCACAACTTCATCAGTCACCTTTAACAGGTCCAGTTCTTGTTTGATTCTTTACTAGTACAACATTCAGTTGAAAAAATCTGTAAATGTTGCAATTGTGAACTGAACCTTGATGAGTCTGTTTCCAAATGCCTTATGTATTGAAAAATCATGATATTCCTAAAGTTTAAAATGGGTGTAAGGCTAGTATTATTTTAGTATAACCCATACTTTGTTATGATAATTCAGAACACTGTTACATAAACATATTTTTCTTTACTTACCAAATCTGAAGAATAATTTTTACTTTCCCTTCATCAAAATAAGAATGCATTATACTGTTCAAATGATTGCAAAGACTACCTATGCATCAAAGGGAAAAGCTTACAATGAGAGTAAATTATTGCTGCTTTTTTTTTTGCTTATGACTCTATTCAATGTAGTTTGATTACTTGAAAGGACTGATAAACAACATATTGCTATATGAAACAATATCATGAAAAATACATGTCTCTTAATGCAAGAGTTGAATAGACAGTTTGTCATAGAAAAAATCTGCAGAATCAAGAAAGATGCAAAATAAATACGTCAAAATATGAATTATCTAACATGCTACAGTGTATTTTTATCATCCACTATTCTAATTTCATGTATATAAACTAACACTGTAAACTTTTTTGTCTCAAGTTTTATTATGCTCACTTTCATGAACAAATTCAATCCATTCTTTCTAACTGCCATGAAAGAAAAAAAAATCACATAATTTTTTTTGTCATTTAAAAAAATATTAGACCAATTCATTATATGTAAAGATAGTGTAAAATGTTATAAAGTATATTAACTCAGCCATTTGAATATATTTTGCTTCTCAATGTTACATTTGTTTCTCTTAGTATGTGGTTTTATCATTGGGGAAGAATGGATTGGGCAATAATTTTATAATATAAAGATGATGCTAAGAGATCCTATGTTTTCAATGTAAGGAATTCCATCAGTTACAGTGATGTTCAAAATTGTCTATCTTATGTGGACATCACATTCAAATTCCAACACAATTTCCACACAGGTGTTTACAATCCTGTGTAATGCCCCATTGGCACATCACATCCTATATCAGCAAACCAAACTCATTATCTACTCTAGCCTGGATCTCTTTCACAGATTACCAATTTCAAATTATCAAATTTCCATTTTCCATTTTCATTTACTGAGTCTACAATTTGATTTACTCCCTTTTATTTCAAATGTGTCATCCCAATCAAGTCTGCATCACACAGAACTTGAATCCTTATGACCTCATTTCTGAATTAATAACATTTGTCATATCTTTATTTTCACTCAATAAGAATATCTCTTAAACCATGTGTATATTACTTATGATTTAGTATATTATTCAGTTTAATAAAAACAAGGGGGCCAGTATTTATTTTAATAAATATTATTTAATGCCATTTTCACAAGAAATCATGATTTTCAGTTTTCTTCTGTTTGTGAAAGTCATATAAAATATATTGATATAGCACAGATTCTCAGAAGATTCAGACTTACAGATCTTGTCTTAAGTGAGTCTTTACCAATTACGTAACTAGAATAAATTGTTTTGTTTGTGCTCTGAAAGCACTTTGTTTACATTTCAGGAGCACTGGATCAAACTGGTTATTTTATTAAGAGAAAAATAGAGCTTTTATATTTCCTGGAAAAAAATCAAGATTTCAAAATTTTGGATTTTCTCTAGTAAGTTAATTTTAGGTTTCGGATTTTTGCTGTGAGTAGTGTGTGAGTTCTTATAACCACAGAAATGAATAAGTTCTACAGACAGACTTTAAAACACGAATACATACAATGTTTTATATAGAATATTGTTTTTTTAAATGTGGAGACATATATATGATATATATATGATATATGATATATATGTGATATATGATTCATTAAAATTCTTTGTTTCACATAGTAAAATCAAATGCATAAATATTACATACTTTTATATAAATAAAGCTTCACTTGCAGTTTCTATCGCTCTTGTAATTACCTTAATATCTATAGCTGCCTGAATAGAAATTTAATATATATATATATATTTTTATTAGAAATATTTGTTTCTTAATATGCTACTGTATTTTGAATTATTTAGAAAAAATATCAAGTCTTGAATTTTTTCTTGCCCTAGAACTTAATTATGCAAGCATTTGAAAAAATAAATTAACTATAACATAGACTTGCCAGGAATTAGTTATAATAGTTTGCCAAAATCCATTCCATGAGATATTACTTACTTTTTTACTGCACTTTTGTAGTGTCTAAATTGCTAAATATGGACTTCAAAAATTCAAGAGGACAGATACATGAAAAATTTGATGCTCATCTTTTAGAGAGTCATTTTAAAAATTTTGTTCTCTCAAACTGTTCATGAGATGATTCTTAGAGTGAAGTTCACTGAAAACTACCTAGAAGTCAGTTTTCATGTTCACCTATGTCTTTTTTTCCCACTTCATCCTGCACTGAAGATTTTATAGTGATACAGTATTTACAGGGGTTTCAAGAAGACCAGATTAAAAATATGTAGGTGAAATGAGAATAGCAATTCTAAAGTTTTATAATAACAAAATTATGCTTTTGGAACTTCTGGAACTTTATTTTTGAGGTATTTTTATACTTTGTGTTTATAACCTGACCCTTATGAAAATAGTGGAATCCAGGAGAAAAAAAAAGGCAAACACAATAGGGAAGAAATTAAAATTTAAAAATTAGAATTAAAATTAAATTCTAAAATTCATAGGGATTAATAAAAAAACAATACTGAATAGCTAAGGCAATCATGAGAAAGAAAAACAAAATTGGAACATTACATTACCTAACAACATTATTCTACCTTATTTCCAACTACACTACATAGACACGGTAATGAACGCAGCATAATACTGGCAAGAAGAAAAAAAAAAAGACACATCAACAAATGGAACAAAATAGACACACCAAAAATGAATTCATACTTGTAGAAACAACTGATTTTAAACATAGTTCCCAATAATGTGCAATGAGAAAGGGCAGTCTTCAGTAAACAATGTTGGGGAAAACTGTGTTTCCACATGCAAAAGAATAAAATTGGACCCTTATGTCACATGATATTTAAAAATCAACTCAAAATGGATTAAAGACTTAAACAGAAGAGCAGTAAATATAAACTAATAAAAAAGGGGAAAACATGATATTGGTATGCATAATGACTTTTGGCAACAGAAGCAAAGAGCAAAGAAAAAAAAAGAAAGAAAACTAGACAAGTGGGATTATATCAAACCAAAAAGCTTCTGCATTGCAAAGGAAACAGAAACATGCAGAAACAACCTACAGGTTAGTAGAAAATGACTGCAAGTCATACACCCATTAAGGGGTTAATGCTAAAAATATATTTAGACACCAAACAGTTCAATAGCAAGAAAAAACCCCCAAATCCAATAACATAATGGGCAAGAGACCTGAATAGATATTTCTCAAAAAAAAAAGTCACACAAGCATATTTAAAAAATTGTTCAATGTTTTTTGTCTTTAGGAAAATACAATCTAAAACCACAGTGAGATATAAGCTCATACTAGTCAGAATAGCTTTTACCAAAAAGACATAGTGTGATTGAGGATATGCAGAAAAGGGAACCCTTGTATACTGTTTTTGAGAATTGCAATTAGTACAGCCATTATGGAAAACTCCATGGAGGTTCTTCAAAACTAAACATTGAATTACTACATGATTAGGCAATCATAACCAAAATATTTGAAATCAGTTTATCAAAGAGATATCTATATCTCCATCATCATTGCAGTATTATTCACTATAGCCAAATTATGGAATCAACCTAAGTATTTATCAGAAGATAAATGAATAAATAAAATGCAGTATACACACAATGAAACACTATTCAGACTTTTAAAAAGTAAGGATATTTCACCATTTATGACAACATGGTAAAAACTAGAGAATATTTGACAAGTAAAGTCAGGCACAGAAAGACAAACATTGCATGTTCTCAATTATGTTGAATGTAAAACAATGGAACTCAAGGAAGCAGAGCGTAGAATGATTACAGAGGCCAGAGGCTGAGGGCCAAGGGGAGAGAGTAGTCAAAGAGTTCAATATTTTAGGCAGGAGCCATGTATGAGGTTCTTTTAGTTCTATCACACACTGTGGTGAATATATTAAACAAAAGGGTATTTTACATTTCACAGTTGCTCAAGAGGAAATTTCAGATGTTCTCACTACAGAACAATGGAAAGTATTTGAGGTTATGGATATGTTAAGTAACTTTATTTAATTATTTCATACTAATAAATCACAGTATCACTTCATATACCACTAGTGTACATAATTATAAATTGCCAATTTACAATAAAAATTAAAATTAAGAATGAAAAAGAAAAATTCTGTATTACATATTTATATGTTTGTGTCATTGCTAAGTCATATCATCCAGAAACAATAAATGCTGCCAATAATGAAAAATAATATTGATTATTTTAAAGTCTGTTATGATTTGGATGTGAGGTGTCCCTCAAAAGCTCATGTATGAGACAATGCAAGAAGTTTAGAGGAGAAATTAATAGATTATAAATTGGGTTAACCCAATCTGTGAATTAAACCCTGGTGGGATTAATTGGTAACACAAGGCCAGTAGGGTGTGGCTGGAGGAGTGAGTCCTTGGGAGTTGTGCCCTTGTGGTATATATTTTGTATCTGGTGAGTGGAATTTCTAGCTCTGTCTGGTTCCTGATCCTAAAGTGAACTGCTTCCCTGCACCACACTCCATTGCAGTGATGCTCTATCTCACCTCCGGGCCCTGAGAAATGGAACTGGCTATCTATGGATTGAGATCTCTGAAACTGTGAGCCCCCAAATAAACTTTTCCTCCTCTAAGATTGTTGTCATCAGGTCTGTTAGTCACAGCACACAGTAGTGAAAAAGCTAACTAAAATAAAGTATGTCAGAAATCTGAACAATCATTGGTCACATGAAATATGGCTGAAATTGCATGCATACTTATTCCATAATAGGTTAAGTTAAAGCACTGCAAATTTTAAAATATGAAAGTCTGTAGTTTCAGAATAGTGAAATAAAATTTCACCTCTTTGTTGATAAATTTTTAACATTAAGAAAATAATTGGAAAGATTTTCACATTTCCTTTGTTTTATAAAAATAGCGTGAAAGGAGCCTACTGAGTTGCAAGAGTTGTTGGGTTTAAATAAATGATTATGTTCTACTTTTCTCATAAAGGAATTGAATCACACATTAAAATAATATTCAAAATGAGGCAACCAAGAATTGCATCAAGATCCAAATGAGCAATTACTCACTAATCTAACTATTTGTATACAAATTTAGGAAAGCAATTTTATAGGCTTATCAAAACAAAAAAAAAATCTATTTATACGAAAATTTAAGTAAAAAAGCAACCTAAAAAATCAACCAATTTTTCTATATTGATTTATAATTACTCAGGCATTAATTTCATAACATTTTCACAGAAATGTTATCAGTATTTCTGAAATTAGAGAGTTGAAAGTCTTATGGAGGACGTGAAATTAAGATATGAGAGACTGTAGAATTTAAACTAAATACTATTCCCAGTTTTATTAACAAAATGAGATTTCCTATCTGTTTAACATGACAGCTCATATTCTTTGGTGTTTTTATACTTCCTCTGGATAACTGACCTGTTGGTGTTGATAACCAATCCAAGGGGCTTAATCTAGATTTCGTAAGGGTGTCCTTTTGAGAGCCAGTGAGGAAGTTTCTGCCTAGTTTCAGTTCAAATTAGTTCAATGCAATGAAGCTACCTGCTTTCATTTGTTATATTTGTAGTTGTAAAATGGTACAATAAGCCAGTGGTTAAATTTTGCCCATATTTTAAATTTTCATTTTAGTACTACAATAAAATATATACATTTAATGTAATTATTTAGAGAAAAAGTATATTGTAGTCACCTATTAACTATACTACTGGTAACCCCTGAAAAGTAAATGTAAGTATGACAAACCTCAAATGGATTGTATCCAGAAAAGACAGGGTTATATGAGATTTGTTCCAAAAGACAGACTACAAACATAACTTCTATTGCATGAACTCTTTTTTTCTTTTTATCTATCACACTTACTCCACTCTTTATATTCATTGAGACTTTGACACATATTTTCATTTAACAGGACACATTTCAGGATTTATCCTGACTTCTTAGGCAAGTACAAGCCTATTAGCTACAGTACATGATAAATCAATTCTTCAAAGTATTTTGCAATTTCTTTAAATGTTCTTTATCCTAATAACTTAAGAATAACAATTTGAATGTACAAAATATTGTATGTTTTTATTCTTTGTAATATTCATACCACTTAAATGCCTAATACAATAGGATTACTCTGAATTGCATAATTTAAAGGAAAACTTGGGCAAATAGTCTTCAAAATATTATCTCCAAAGTATGCCTAAATTTAAAGCACTTAGGGGAAGTCACTGCATTCATTTGATAAAGACTTATGAGCTTCTCCCATTTTATTTGTGACTTGGAGATATTTTCAATTTGGTTTGTGTGTTGACATGTTGTATTACATTACAAGCTTTTTGAGATTCACAGTTCTTTTATCTATCTTAATATCATTAGAGAACACATAAATAAACCTTCGTCTTGTTTGGGCTTCCACATTGTTTTTAAAAATCTGTAATTTTACAAAATGTGTTTTTCTGAATTTCTTTAGAAAATGAATATAGCGCTACTGGTCTTATGATCCCACATGGGCAACAGTTGGTTGGAACCCAGTGCCATCTGTTGGTATAGAAGAGGAATATGCTTTCCATTCCTCTTTGTTTATATTTAATCTTTTCTCATTTGTGAAAATTCTCCTCATTCTCAACTCTTTAGCTAGGCTGAAGGACTAGATAGTGAAATTTCATAAAACTTTGCAGAAGAAATTTATTAAAGCAAGCCAGAAGACAATAATGACTGGGATTCAAGTAGGCCTAAAACTATATTAATCTATACAAGTCATTAAAATAAGATGCTGAAATTGTTAATACAAGAAAAGGTTTTACCATGAAAAACAAATAAGCAGTTCTTAATTCTGGTATGATGATTTCATAAGCTTTCATTTGTTAATGTAAAACCATAGTACAGAATAAAGTTAAACACCGCACACCTGAATGTGTATGGGAAAAATTTATGGTCTAAAAATCTTCCCATCCAGCACTCTTTCTCCCAGGGAGAAATAAATAAAGAATGAGAGTCAGATCCAATAATTTGTAGCCATCATTCATCGTTTTATAGGTGTAATTAGTAAGCTTAAGTGGAACTATGTTTGGAGATTTACTATCTCAGGAGTGTGATTATATATGAATTAAAAGAGTCTGTAGATACTCCATACTATATGAAAACACAAATAATATTAAGAGAAATTTGCCAAAATACCATAAAAAATTAAGAAGCTCTAATACTTCCATCTTAAATTTGAGTCAAAAATAAGTAGTTTTTTTATTTAATTTTGAAGAAGATAAATAGTCTTACATAATATGTGGCTGCAAATTAATCTCCTTAAGCTTCATTGTTTAAATTACATAAATATTGAAATTCACACCCTATCATGAATTTTTTTTCTATGTACTCTGGACAATCTGGTGAATATAATTATCATTTTCCAGCTTAAATCATGCCTTAAAGAAAAAGTGTGAGTCATACAGGAAAAAAAATATTCTTTGACATGGGAGAATTTTTTTAAAAATCATCCAAGATATGGTTAATTTTTTCCAAAATGAATATCATTGCAAGTACTATTACATTAAATTTGTGCATAATTGTAAAAATTGCAAACATTTCAGCACTTGGCCTCTACCAGTCTTCATTCTGTTTTGTATACATACAAATCCATTTAATCCATATTATTTTATATCTATAAGATATTTTTATCTTTATGTGAAATTTATAGATTAAGAACCTAAAAAATAAAGATTAATTTATATTCTTACTATTATACAAATAATAAATAGCAGCATGGGAATTTAAGCCCTGGAATTCTGGATTCAGAATCCATGTGTGTATATACAAATGAACCATAGACACATTTCTTGTGTGTGTGTGTGTGTGTGTGTGTGTGTGTGTGTGTGCATGCTCACAGCAAAGAAGTAGATACTTCTGCCATCTTGATAAAAATATCAAAAATAGAATAGATATTAGCAGTTAATGTAAGTTACTAAGGTCACAAAATGAATGAATGGTAGTTGACACTATCCTGCCACTTTCAGTCCAGTACTGCTTTCTGAGAATTATGTTATATTAACTTTAATCATTTTGAAGTCATTTATGTAAATTATAATATTAAAGCTAAAGAAAATCCATATTGGCATTTATTTTATAAGTGAATTTGACAATTCCTATAAATTAGTAGACTTCTTTTTCTTCACTTTAGATAAGGCTAAACTTTGTTATACTTTAGAGGATACTTTCTGAGAAAATGCAAGTTGAGTGTGGTTAAAGGGGTGTACAATAATCTTTACCTAATGAAAATACCTTTGTACTAAAAATGAGGTTTTTTTCTACAGAAAACCCAAGGTCAATTTAATTGACTTTATCACATTCCTAATCTCTACATGAAAAGAAGTATATATTTGCATTTTGAATCTTAATCTTTATAAATTTATGCTACCCTCATCATCTAGTTTACCATTTAGTTACTCATAGCCACTTCATAAATTATCTTGAGATAAAAAGATTGCTGTCATATAGGAAGCAAGGCATATGGAGACAAAAGGACTCAATGGTCTTCAGTTGACAAGAGTTCAGTAATTTATGTCTGTGTGCCTCAGTTTCTTCAAATATAAAATGAGGTTGCCATGAAAATCAGTGCTAGTTGATGTTCTTTGTAATATATTAAAACACAGCTGTGTCAGAAAGAACAAATCCCATTAACAGATCACCATTTCCCTTCCCTCATTGCTTTTTAACTACCAGGCTCTCTCCTCACATTATTCCTCTGTTCCCTTGAATATATACAATTTGGCACTTCCTGAGATTTTAGATTTCATCCCTTCCAAGGCACGTCTCTTGGTTTTCACTGTGATCTCTTAGTTTGTGAGAGGAGAAGCTCTTGCTGCAATTCTTCAAAGGACAGACTTAGGATGAAGTTGGAACTGTACAGCTTCTGCCAGGAAAACACTGCTAGTCAATCTAGTAGTTGTTAATAATAACAAAATGATTTTTATGGACTAATTTCTTTGAACAGCTAAAATGTTTTCAACCAATGAACCATTTTCCAAACAACTAACATACTAATTTTTCTCATCCATGCCACTGGAAGGAGTATCAGGACTTTAAAAATTGCCTTTTTTTTAAAAAATTAAATAACTATATTCATCAATCAAATGCTTTTCTACCTTTGAAAAAGTGAAATTTTGAGCTTTCTCTTTTTTTTAGTGTTTCTGTTGCTAAAATGATACTGAATGCTAAATAATGTGTTTGTTTTTCAGTTGTTGTAAGTCTAAAGAGATTTTTTGAATACTTCAATTATAAAAGCATTTAAAACATACAAACTTGTGCAATTTTTATTTTAATGAAGATGAGAAGTTCATTAAAGAAGATAAATATTTCATTAGATCTTAAATAAAACAAAGAGATTTTTTGGCTTCTCTCAGCACAAAATTCCTTTGAAAGATTAATTAATACATGCAAATTATGCAAATTAGACCCATGCAAATATTTTATGAAGACAATTAAGGGAACCATTAATTACTGCTTTTTTTGCTTCAGTGAGATTCATTCATTTAATTTTAATTTCACTTTAACTGTTTTGATGTATAATCTTGCAGCTAAGAACTTTATCTTTCCTGGCGGGTCACTTAAACTTATAAATTTCATCAAGTGAGCACACAGAAATCTGTAAAGGTATTCTCAAGACTATGTTTAGTATCAAGAAAAATTTTTGACACAATGCACTCCCACAAACAGGGAAACTGGAAGGGAATGTGAGCTCATTCTTGGACAAGTTTCAACTGCTGGAAAAGCAATTAATTTGCTTTGGCTGTGCTAATATAGGGGAATTAGAAAGTGTGACACAAGACAAATAGAAATAATTAGTTCTCCAAAATGATGTTCTCATTAATATGGTTCGAACAGTAGAAATAAAAAAACATTATTGTGGCATGTCTGCATTCTGTCCCTAACCATGGGAGGTGGAATAATGCACCATAAGCACTTTTATATTTATAGACTAAATGATGATGTTTTAATTTTTTTCTAAAGGAGAATTTGTAGCAAAGGGTGTTACATGTCTTGAATGTCTAGATGTGTATATGCTATTGAAATTGATGTCATGCTTTCTCTAACCATGTATTTTTGTGCCATTTAAAAAAGTTTGTCATAGAAATCTTGTATTTTAATGCACATACTTAAATATGGGAGTTCTTTTTCTATAACTTAAATATTTTCACATCACTTTTTTGACTCTTTAATTAAAACAACATTTCTTAGGATAATTAAAAAAAAAACCTCACCTAAAAAATTACTGTTTTTCAAAATTTCTCTGAAGCTGCTTTTGCTATCTAATAGACAAAAAAGTGAAAACAGTCTTTGAGAATATGAACAACTACAGATACTTCTAATCTACATCACTAAATATAATCACCTTCAGCTTGCTAGATATTACATGTATATTCTACTGTTACAATCTTCATTGAGTAAGTTAATTGAATAAATGCTCATCAGTTTTCCCCTTGATAATAAAGGTGAAAAACTACAAGGAAAAACCTATTGTAATTAAGTTTTCCTTAAGTCTAAAGATAATATGCTGCCTGAAAATTAAGAAACTAAAATATTGACCCAAACAAAAAATAACTTTCTAAGTTGTTTGGTATTCATTATAATAAAAATTATCATTAATAAAAATATATAAAATTAAAATGACAGGTTTATTTTTCTACTTGCCCTCTGACACTTCCCTCAGCCTTGCAGCTAGTAAGTGTTACAAAGGAATTAGAAAAAAACATTTAAATGAACATATATTTTCACTCATATATATTGAGCTTTTTAATATTTTTGAAAACCAAATCTGAAAACTACATTTTATTTCTTACAAAGGAAATCCTCTGGATTTCTAAATTCCTCAAGTTTCTTTTGCATATTTCACTGTCTGCACAGATTTATGTTATACTTTCTAAATTAGGATCTGTTTTGGATTTCACTGATATATTTGTTTAAACATCCTTACACATTGATCTTTAGTTAATATTGTTCTGAATTTCTATTTATCACTCTTCTTTGATTATAGGTCTTCAGACAGTATACAAGTTGTTCATGAACAAGCCAGTTTAATTCAATTTTTTAATTTTGGCATGCTAATAAAACATTGTTATATTTTGTATTAATAATGATCTGATTCAGCAATTTAGTTGTATAATGTTCATTTTCCTCTAAATGTTCTATTCCAATCCAGTATCCCTGATATCCCCAGATAAAAGTAATTCTGAACTTTCACACTGCCAATCCTCTATTACATTATTTATATTAGGAAAATGATATCAAATAAATGCATTCATTTGCCTTCATTACTCTGCTTTACATTTGGACAATGTAGTAAGAATTGAAATAACATCACAAAACCTCACGAAATGTCCTGCCCTCAACACAGACATAATGACCACAATCTTGCTTTGCTATTAAAAATGAAGTAGGAATTTGGAAAATTAGCTCTATGTAAACAATACATTGAAATAATGCTATGTAGTAATAATTATTGTTTTACTGTTTCAGCAGCCTCATACTTAATGTTCACTATGTCTAATTTCATAATTGGTTTAAATTATAAAGAAACCATTTCAAACAAAAACCTAGAAGGTGTCTTCAATATTTGTAGTTTAAGTAAATCCACTTATATCACTTATATCCAAAAGGAAGATTTGCTTTTTTATATATTTTAAAAGAAAAAAAATTATACTGAAATCATGAGAAAACATTATTCTAAAATTTTATAAACATGAAAATTCATGAGGATCTTCTGAAACTTTTTATTTAACAGAAAGTCTGATTTCAGTTAAATGAGTAGTTAACAATGACCTGTGATAACTATGAAACAATAGCCTGTTTATTGGTTACCACCAACAATCAATAGCACCTTTTGTTCAACTTAATCAATGCTGTCTTAAGTTGATTAGTTGCATTGAAATGCTGCCAAACATCAGAAACCAGTGCCAAGGTACTAGGAGAAAATTTATTATTGTTTTGTTTTGTTCACAGTAATATCATTCTAATATTTATATATTAAGATCAAGAAAAATAGTTTTAAGTAATCCCTGGGATGATCATTTATTTCTAAGTGAAAAAAACAAAAGTCAATATGATATAGTATCAGTCCAGAGTCCAGTTTTAAACCCTATATTATTATTTGTTTTTTTTCTTAAGAAAGTCTTCCCTGTTTCCCTTTTTAATCTAAATAAAGAAATATTTAAATATGGAAAATTTAATTAGGTAACCAAAAAATATTCTTGTAAGATCTCCACAAACACTTAACTATGGACGCAATTCAACAATGTATAATAAATGAAGACCAATTCTCCAAAAAAGGAAATAAAAATTATATGTTAGAGTAATAATAGCTTCAGTGTTTATCAGTTGCCAGGTACTATAATAAATATATTAATTCATAATAATAAAATTTAATATTGATAGCTAAAATTTAATTGTGTATATATTATTGCCCAGAACTGCTAGATTCTGTAGAGGTGCCTAAAGAATCTTCATTCCCACATGAAGTCAGTTTTCAAGTATTAGAAATAGAAATATACATAAAATGATTAAATGACAATCAAATTAGAAAGATACTTTCATAAAGATCTTAAAAGTGATAAGTTTAAGTAGCATTCAATTCAACATTGCCAAAGTATGAGACTTGGAATGTCATTTAGCAACTTGTTATGGTTTAGATGTGGTGTCCTCCAAAAGTTCACATGTGAGACAATGCACGGTTCAGCGGAGAAATGATTTGTATTACAGCCTTAGACTAATCAGGAAATTACTCTCTGATGGATTTTACTGAGTGGTAACTGGAGGCAGGTGGGGTATGGCTGGAGGAAGTGGTACATTAGGGGCATGGCTATGGGGTATATTTTTGTATCTGGCAAGTGGAGACCTCTCTGTCTCTATGCTTCTGATCACCACGTGAACTGCTTCCCTCTGCCATACTCTTCCACCATGGTGTTCTGCCTCACCTCAAGCCTGGAGGAATGGAGCTGGCTTTCTATGGACTAAGACTTCTGAAACCCTGAGCCCTCAAATAAACTTTTCTTCCTCTACAGTTGTGTTTGTCAGGTTATTTAGTCACAGCAGCAAATAACTGACTAAAACACAACTTATAATCAAACATATACTTCAAAGAAAACCAAGAGACTCTCGCAAGTGTCATAAACTATATAGAAATTAGATTTGTTATTGAGTTTTAAGTTTATCATAAGTTCATTATATATTATGTTGTAGGGATGAATGTGAATCTTTTATAAAATATGATTAATTTCTTAATTTTTTCATTACTCTTTTATTTTCTTTGCCTAGAATGAGTTTTCCCAGTGTGTCTGAAGGGTCTATAAACATAGTATGAGCATAATGGCTCATAAAAAGATAAAAAGCAAGAAACATTTTTCCAGCTGCAAATCATTCCCTAGAAGTAGATCATGTGGACTTTTTAAGTCATTAACAGGCAATGTGCTAACTATCCAAAATGGCTGATATGGCTGCAAGTGATTATCCTATAAAAGACATGTAAGTCCAGGAAGCAAAACATGGTGGAAAGAACAAAGTCTTTGGGGTCATAAATCTGGATTTCAGTGCAAAATCCAACTAACTAGAAGGATGACAGTGAGAAAATAAATTAGCTACTCTAAGATTTAGATAACCATGCCTTTAACTTAGAATATTAAACAGAAAAGGAGGAAAGACTTAATATATATCAATTCCTGATCCACCTCACTATTTAAGTAAGTAAATATTTCCACCTAATATGTAGTATCCTAAAGTCTAAATGAAGGAAAATGTATTAATAGGAAATTCACTGAGTGCTAGAACATTTGATTCAATAAAAAGCTTAATCAGATATATGAATTTTCTTTTTAACAATGATATGCAGTATGTTTGGGAGCTATAAGTTATGAATCAAATAATAATAATAATAATATTAATAATAAATTTTAAGGACAAAGGAGGACATCATTTAATAATCCTAATCTGAAAGCACTCAGGAAGAAAATGGGTGGTGTGGAAAGCAAGAGTTTAAACTCTGATGAATTCTTGGTGTGGTCAAGAATTAGTCATCCACCCTCACTAAGCCTCAATTTCCTCTTTTGCACAATAAAGAGATTCAATATATCTTAAAGTCCTTTTTCCAATACTAATTCAGTAACATAATAAAAGTGTTCTTGGAATATCATCAATGTTGAATAAATATTTGTTGAATAAATGAATAATTTTGAAATTGAGCACATATCCTCAAATATATAGGAAGCAGAAAGAAGATTTTAAATTGGAAAAAAATTGTTAATGTGTAGACAGGTCTTTCATGCCTTTTTATTGGAAGAATATTTGGTTTTCTATGATCTGAGATCAGTCAAAAAGAATAAAAAGCCAAATAGTTTTGATTATGGTCATTGGATGTAAATGAAAGAGAGATACTTTCAAGTGAAGTCAAAATTTTGCAAGCATAATTTGCAGATAGCCTAAGATGTCAGGGGAACTATGGTTCCCATTTCCATTGATTTTTGGATTTAAAAGACTAGGTTTGTACTTAATAAGCAAAAAGCTACTATTTTGAAAACAAACTTTTAGACTTTAAAGAAATTTTATAAAAAAGATATAGATGGAACAGCAGTATTCATGATTCTCCTATGTTATGGAAGAATCTGTACATGGTAGAAAATTGTTAAGATTTAAACTTTTGCAATTATACTCAGAAAATATGCATGAGGTTATTATTAATGTATATTAAACAAAAGAAAATTATGTTACTTAGTAAATGTGATCATGGGATGTTAAATGAAATATGGATTTAAAATAGAAATGTGGATGTAAATGAGTAGAATCTGAATATTTTGTCAAATGTGCAAACAATAAAATGCATTAGAATTGTAACACAAAAGGGCTGGGGTTGTAGCTCAGTGATAGAGCACTTGTCTAGCATGTGTGAAGCACTGGGTTCGATCCTCAGCACCACAAGTAAGTAAAATAAAGGTGCACTGACAACTAATATATATATATATATATATATATATATATATATATATATATATATATATATATAAATTATATACAAAGAAGAATATGCACTGTTAATTGAGCTATCAAATATGAATATTAATTCTTCCAGAATTTATATTTCTGAAATTCCTAGTCAGAATCCATCCTTTATTTTCTCCCATCAGTCTTTCCAACTAATATCTGAGAAATGTTAAACAATAAGAATCTTCATATCCACAGGATCTAATATAGGTCTTAATTTCCCAGTATCTAATTCATTCCTTCAGGAAATATGTATCAAGTGTCACTGTGACCCTTGCATGTTGCCAGACGTGTACCAGTCATAAACAAAACATAATGGCTTACACTCAGCCCCAGCTATCTCTGATAGAAGAAAATGCTTCAGAAAGAATTACAAATACAAAGCATTTTCCAGTGGAGAAATGAAAAGTGTGATAAGAACCTCTAATAGGCAGAACTGGTTCTAAAGGACAGGTAGGTACCCCAGGAGCAGGGGGAGGAATCTGAAAAAATGTTCCTCCATAGAGTAATTTTAAGCTCAGCCTTCAAGGATGGGCAAGTAAATGCAAAGAAGAGGAGGGAATGTCCTTGGTGGGTGAGGAAAGAAATAAGGTTTTCAGAAAAACAACATCAACAAAAATTCCAGTATGATAGGAATTAGGAATCTGTGTAGAAGAGGTACGATAGTGTGTAAAGGGTGAGAGAGGGAGGGAGACAAACATCAGGTTCAGTTCTTCCTTAATATATTAGGGATTGGACCTGATTTCAGACTCTGAAATATTTTTTTTTAATTTTGAATGTTTATTCTATATTTGTAAAATCTCCACCAAACTAATGAATTTTAAGTCAGTTATTAGAAAAAAATAAAGAATTTATCTCTATGTATCATGAGTTGATTTACATTACTTACCAAGAAAATTAAAATTATTTAGTGTTTTTCCCCTCAGGAATATTTTCTAAACCAGTTTGATTTCCTCCTTCCCATTTCTTTAGTTTTATGGAAATGCAATATAAAGTGTCCATGAGGCAATATTTACTCTACCTGAGGTACTTATTGGGGGTAATGACTTAGCACTTGAGCAGTATTTAGGTGCCCAACATCTAGGGGACTAGTTCTTGGGCCAAGTGTGGCATCTATTGATTGCTAATATGTTAAAAATAACTGACAAGCATAAAAATTATAGTTTGTTTCTTTTTTCTTTCTCAGTTGAGTTTATTTTGGAATTGAGAATAATTTCATTTATGGTTGGGTTGGGAGTAAGAAAGAATACAAAGAATGTTGTTAACACCTGGGCTTGGGGATAGTGGGAGACTGAAAACCAAGGAAGCAAGAGGTGGAGTCTTTGTCCTTGAATTGTGAAACAGCAGGTGCTTGTGCCTCCCAAAATGCATGACATAGACCATTTCACAAATTAAAAATGAGTTTTAGTTCTTGCTTATTTGCCTCTTCCATTCTCCTGCTTAGGACAGAATTTAACTAAATCACTCTTTTTTTAAAAAATTTCTTCTCTCCACAGTTAATTTTATTCAGTTTGTTAGCTTCCAAATGTATTATTATTTAGTCTTAGTTTAGAAAACATTCAAAGGGCAAAATGAGCTTATATAATGAAGTTAAAGTGACAAAAGATTTCTTTATTCTGCTGTTTTTAAAGTTCTAGAAGCATCCAACTGCTAATGAGATACCTTTTTAAGTCACAGCTAGATTCATCTGCAGTTTTTTTTGTTTGTTTTTCACATATGGGGGAAAATGCATTAAAAAACAAAAGTTATAAATTTTGAGTTAAGTGTTTTATTAAAAACTTCATTTTGAGCTATATGAACATTGGTAGGCTGTATAAATAAATGATTTTATGTTACAATTAGAAACAAGAAGAATAATTTATAGTAATTCATATTTGGCTGTAAATTACTATGCATAATTGTACATATGTTTTGTTTTTCTAATCATGAGGTTATGTGAGTAGGTTTACTGTGTTACTCAACTGATAGCTTTCTGGATAGCAAAGGAAAGGCAACTTGTGATTACTATTTTTTAACAGAATAAACAAATCACAATAAAGAATGAATACTGTCAATATTTTGACCTCGTACAGCAAGACTTTGTGCACATTAAGATGTGTACTTGAATAGATGTGAATTTTACAAATTAGAAATAACTTCAGCTTTATTAATTACAAAAAGCTTACTGACAATGAACTTATGGCATACATATTATGTGAGCTATTTTAAAAAAATGTTTATTCATTGCTTAATCACTTAATACTAACAATAAATTTCTCATTTATGTATAAGAATATATTGTATATAATTTTGCCTAGATTGAATTAGAACAACCTTAAGGATTATGTGTTTATCACACAATTTGTCTCACCCCTACCTGATGATCAAGATTCCTTACATCATTTCAACATTATCAGAATTAGTGCTTAAATTGGTCCCTACCTATAGAAATTGGTCTTATTGAGCTATCATCCCTGAAAACGAGTAATGGATTTTTGTTAACCATCAAAATTTGTTCTTATATGTGTGTACATTTTATAGGATGAAACAGAATTCTTATGTCTTTATTGATATACACACATACATAATTGTTCTGAAATCTATAATACTCTAAAAATTGAGATTTTTTTAATATCTACAATTACGTTAATCTCTGTCCAAGGAAATATATCAAAATAGCATATGGTTCAAGCCTTGGTATTTAAAGACTAATTGTTATGGCCAGGAATAAAATAAATATAGGCAAAAGAATACAACATTATTTCCTAAAGAATGTTTCCTCAAGTTTCTGATTGTTACTTATTGAACATATGATAGTATGTAAAAGTATACTTTGTTTACACTATGCCAAGAATCACATTTTTGTAGCTGATTTAGTAACAAAATTAATGTACAATATCTTAAATATGATTGAGTTGAAAATACAAAGTAAAAGCAATGTAGAGGATTATACCACTTAATCATTTTAGGGTTCCCTTTGAAGAATCATCTTCATTTGACATAGGAAAAAATGCTCTTTTTCTTTTTAGTATTCATGTTGTTGGACTGAGTTTGTTTTCTAGAATAGATGTTTGACTAGCTATAGATGCTACCTTCTGATCCTGCTCTTTCCTAATAGTGTGGTCTTGGCAGTATTCATGTTTAGCTCCTCTGAGTGTTTACTACAACTCCCTTTAGTATTCTATATATGATTTTGTTCAGCAGACTTGTGTTATTAAAATGTATATAACGGCATATAGAACATTGGCAAATCACATAGGAACTAAACAATCTTATTTATTGTTAACATTCAACTAGTTCATTCTGCATAAACCTTATTCTAGCTGTCACAAAAAATGAGTAGTTAGACACTTTGGAATTTTAAGAACTACCTATTTGCTTAATCTATTATTTTATTTATGTTGTATAGAACTTATAAACACTCCTGCATTAGATCGGGCTTTAAACATTCAATAAAACACATTTACTGTGTCCAAGATTAAATCATACATTGTTTAAAATTAATTATTCCTTTTTAATTGCATTGTATAAACAGAAATGACCTGTTAATTTAAAGAAAATCTATCAGCACAAAATGAATTCACTCATATAAACAAGCAAGATGAACTTGACCTTGTTTGAACTTGTTTTGATGTGGCCCAGATGGTAGGCTACATGCTTGAATAGCAGGCTAAAGCTGAGGAAAAACTCATATAGCAAGATCTAGATTTATAGCCTTCTGCAAATTCCTACCTTGTATTGTCCTTTCAGCATCTGTTCTGCCGCCACTGCGGTCAGCTTCTATCTCTGGGGTCAGAGAGTCTAAAAGCACAGAAAGGTAAGAGTGACATATATTTCATTTGGTTCCTATTGTCCTTTTAAAAAAAGAGCAACCTGTTACTTTAGCACTGAATTAAAATCACATAAATCTTTGTCACCTTTTAAAGGTTGAACAAAAACTATAACCCTAAGAATTTTCAGGAGATTTGAATAAAAATAAAATATAATATTGTTCATAAGATAGAATGAGGGTGGAAGTTCTTCCATTCATATTATGTCATGTTTCAGTTGAAAAAGATTTGGTCAAGCAAAAATGCAATGCCAGGTCCCAGATTCTGGGGTTAAGTAACAGAAAAAGATTGAAGCAAATATGAAATAAAGAATTTCTCCAACACATTCTTCCCATCAAGCACAGATGAATGATTCACAAGACATTGAAATATACAAAACCACAAACATGTGTCTAAATTTCCCTTTGAGTATTAAAAATAAAAGTTGGTCATGCATAAATGTGCACCTTCTTACCATTTAAGACCCTGAGACTGTCTGTTGAAGCTGCCTGTTTTAGTGTCTGCTCTGCTTGCTCACGCCGTTTTGTCTCAAATTCAAGTGCTTCCTGCAATTTTCTCTTTGCCTTCTTCTCCTTCTTTAGTCTCTTTTGAACAATGGCTAGAAAACAGTGTGTACACTTTAATATTTTAAATGTAATTGTATGATGTTGCTAATTTTCATTCATTTTTGTTTCCTGCTGTACTGATTCTACCTATAATGAGAAACTTTTAAAAATTCACCTTTATCTAAAATAATTCCAAATAAAAGGTCCAAGGAAGCCAATTTTTATTTTAGCTTCCAACTATTGCATTACAGAAATGCTTCTAATTGTAACATGTAAGATAAACCTAATAGGAAACCACTTTTAGGAAACATTTGTACTCACAGACAAAAGAAACTTGTGTAAATGAATTCTGTGGCTTGTTCTTTGCCTTTGTATCAAGAACAGTGAAGAGTAGTTTAAATAGGCTAAACCATTATGAATAGGTCTTCTATCTCCTTATAATGCATCAATTTTGAGTAAAAAAATGAAGCATTTCCTTTATAAATATTTTATAAAATAATATCACACCAACTAGGTTTTTAATAATTCTTTCTTGAAATTTTAGAAAACATCATCAACATTTTTTCTATATGCAGAGCAAAATACTCTTAATTGTTAACATACATGAACAGCATTTTTTGACAAAGCCATTTGCTCAGAGAATTATGTCTTCATAGCTAATTTATAGCACTACAAAATATTTTTAAAAATTATACTTCCATTCTGTAGGAATCTGGTGAAGTATAAAACCGCACTGCTAATAGTGTGCCATTGATGACAAAAATATGCTTTTATATAAAATTAGATTATGATATAAAAAGTTGATTCTGATACATTTTTCTCCTACTGTACAATTTAAATATGCATATGTTAATAAATAATAACAAATGTACTTCACAAAATGTATGGTAACTGTACTCTTGGTACAGTAATTATTTTAACTTTTTCTATACATACACACATGCTTGCACACACACACACACATATGGTAACCACTCAGCATGTGTTCTTTGAACTCATCTTTTTTGACAAACATCGATAAACATTGTGGATGTCAGTGTTCCACTATGAGAAAATTCTTTTATTTTTCATGAAAATTAATCATACCAAGTTTACTATTTGACTTCTTACTACTGATTAGAAAACACCATTATTTTTATTTAGCACAATATTTGGTCAAAATGGAATATGAAGTAACAATGATTCAAGTGAATACTTTAGTTTCAATTTCTAATTTCTGCATTTCTTGATTAATCATTAGTAGTGTTGCTAAGATGGTATCCCATTAACAAGTTGAGTTTATTATTTCTGTATCATAATTTTAAAAACTTTTAATCAAAATGTACATGGACTAAATTGAATAAATGCTGATTTCTTTTACTTAATAATGTGAAAACCATATGCTTATTTTAACAAAATTACTTGCCTACTATTTTCCTTTCAAAAGGTGATTATTTATAAATATCTTTGAAAAGAAACACTAATTTTTGAAATACTTATACATCCCCATTTTATTGAAAGCTCTATACCCAGTATGTTGCCATCAACCATTCCTTGTTTCCTCCTATTTGATTGAACCAAATAGGATGCTATGTTCTGTCTTCAGGGTAATACACTGCTTCAACAGACACATTTATAATAGATAAGTATTGATAGATAAGTTATTACCTTCGACTTATTGTTCATAATTAATTAAATAGGATGTTCATAGGATGATCTGTGAATGTTTTGCCCTCTAGTGGTTAAAGAAATAAAACAGAATGTAAAACTTCCTAACCAGTTGGAACCAATAAAAGTAGGAAGGTCTCTCAAATACTCAAAGGGTTGTTTAAGGAATCCAAGAGTCTGTTTTTTGTACTATATGAAAGACTTCTCCAGGTGTGACAAAAACAAGACATGGTGATCTCATGGAAGATGGCCCCACAGACTGAACTCTCTGCCTGGACTTCCTTATTCACTTAGAACACATCCATTATCAGTGTTTATCTTTGATTATTTTAGTCCTTTAATCTAGTGAAGCCATATTATTTAGAATGGTACGATTCACCTAGGTGAAAGCTTTTCAAATAAACCTTATCCCAGGAACCCACTAGCTGTTGACTAATAACTAATGAAACAGCCTTGTAAGTCCTTCTAGTTTTAAAAAGAGAACTGAAAAAAAATGGTATTTAAATGACCATGTCAAATATATAAAAGGAGAATATGGGGAGTGTTTACACTGAATACTTATTAAATGGGAGAAAAGAAATTCTTCCACTTTCTATAATACTTAGGAGAATCAAGTGGTTGAAACAAAGGGGGAGTTGGTTGTAAATACTCTTCAAATTCATATATAAATATACAAATGTGAATGACCTTCAAAATTATCTGTACAAGCACTGTAAAATGTGTTAAAAGAAACAATTCACAGATCAATAATATCATTATTTTTACCCAATAAGAATTCATATTAGTTTCTATTCTGTGTACTTGACCTTGTAGAATGAAAATGAGGTATTCAGAAAGAAAATTATACAAACATTCAACTTTACTCATTTGTTCAGATATTCATCAGTCTTCAATTTCAGTTGATAAATATCTTACTAAACCTGCTTTGCCTGAATAATCAGTATTTTCTATATTAGCATTATGACTTTAACTCTTAAGTTTTCAAAGAGAAGCTGAGAAAGAACACAAAACTTTTTTCATGGCTGTCAGCTTATCAGGGCTTATTTCTTATTTTAAGAATATTAATTCATGTTGGGAACAGTGATGCATATCTGTAATCCCAGAGGCTCAGAAGGCTGAGGAAGGAGGATCAAAAGTTCAAGAACAGCCTTGGTAAATTAGCAAGACCCTCAGCAACTTAGTGAGACCCCATCTCAAAATTTAAAAAAATAAAAAGGGTAGGGGATGTATCTCAGAGGTACAATCTCTAGTACTGTCCAAAAAAATATGAATTAATTAAACTATAAGCAACAACAATTATATAATTAATGATACAATGGACACATTTCAATCCCTTGAGATAGGAACAGAAGAGAAAATATGTACTTTGGAAATTAAGAAACGCAGTGAGCCCATGATTTGAATTCTGCTCTAAACTTTAGTTGCAGGTAAATCAACAAATATGTACACTCTCAAAGCAAACCACCAAACATACTATTACATTTTTGTGTTGACTATTTCGCTTAAAGTATTAAACTTAGTTAGAAATTCTGCAATACCTCTATTCTTTTGTTCCATAGCCAGCTGCTTCTCAAGTGTTTCCCTTAGTTCTCTTTCTCTTAAAAAATCCATCTTCAGCTCTGTTTTTTCCAGTTGAACCTGTTTTTCTTGAGCTCTGGCATTATCTATGGCAACTTTTAAGAGCCCCTGTACAAAGAAGGTATTCAGAATGGTAATATGTTGGTGAAAAGTACATTTCATTTGTTGCTTAAAAACATTTTAAAAGAGAAGAACTCACCAAATTCTTAAATTATTTTGCATTCACTCCATACTCACTAGGACAAATACTATAAAGCACAAAACTTCTAAATTTAATTAAACTACTTAGGGATGGTAAATACTTATACCATGCATGTTCCATTGTTTCTGATTAGAATATCTAGACCCAAAACTAAATGAGGGCAACACATAGCATGTCTAAAAACATAATGCACTAATTAAAATAATAGTAATAATAACAGAAAGGAGATCAGTAGAGGAGAGCAAGTGGATCAGGCAGAGGAAGGAAGGTACTGGGTAAGGAGGTTGATCAAATTATATGGTGTGTGTATGTGTGTGTGTGTGTGAGTGTATGAATATGGCATAATGTGGCATAATATTACTATGTAAAATTATAATGCACCAATAAAATAAGAACTGAAAAGAAAATGTGGGTAAAAATCTGATGCAAGTAGTTATTTAACATGGTTGATAGAGCCCTCTGTAATCCTGGTAGTCTCCTTACTTTCTTGGAGCTCATTCTCCCACTTTCTAGCATGATCATACTAGATCACCCATGTTCTTTGTTTTCCTCAATTCAACAATTTGTTTCTGTCTCAGAGACTTTGCTCTTAGTCTTCCCTACAAGAATGCTTGTCCTCCAAAACTTTACATGACTCACACCCTCACAAAGTCACCATTCAAGAGAGGCCTTCTTTTACCACCAAATTTGGAATAGCCCTCCAAATATAGCTTGTTCCTCCCTCCTATAAAATTCTTCATGTCATTTAACATTAGGTAACATTGTCACATTGAGTTATTTGTACACTGACCTATATTGTGTTTTTCCAGTAAAATGTATAGTCTCTAAGGTAGGATTATTTTCTCTTGCTTTGTACATGTCCCAAGTGCCCAGAGAGTGCCTAGCACATATAAAAGTACACAAATCTCATGAATAGAAATTATTATAATAGTGCTATATTTTTCTTGAAACTTGTAATAAATTTAAGGTATCCAAAACTTAGTAGTTTAGTAATACATTGTGTTTCTAAAGTCATTCAAAATGGTTCTAACAATTTGAGAATAACAAAACAAAATTTATTTATATGACTAATTATGGAGATACATACACAAAATTTGACTTACTGTATTCTTTTAAAAATTAGCAGTATTCTAAGATTTTTTTTGTACAACAATATTGTGAGAATGTTAAACATATAGAAAACATTTTCCATGTAATAGACCAAAATTACTAGTAAAAATTAGAACTAAAATTTCTATCTCCCTCAATTCAGCAATAATAAATGCTGGTTTGAAGTTGAAACTATTTTGTGTTGGTCTGTAAATATTACAGCCTAAATTTTTCACTTGAAATTATAAATGAGATGAAAGTTGTGGCCATCTGTACACTTACTTGAAGATGAGATCCCCCTTGCAAGATTCAATGTGAGCAGTTTGAATCAGGAATTTCAACTCCAGCTTGATTCGTGAGCCCACTAGAGATGTAACCTTACTTCAGCCCACCAATACAGCTTTTTTGCAATGTCATAAGGCATTTTATTTTCTCTTTGAACACATATAAATTATTTCATATTTGTTGTACCTGACCCTGAATTTCCTGGAATAATTCTTGTTTCATATGAAAGAAACTGGAGAAAGATTTCTATGTGGCAGTTTACCCCTCCCTACTCTTTTGTTGTTCAACAATAAAACATAGCTGCTAAGGAAACTGCCATCTTAGCTCAATTCAACATTCCTGTATATGTTTCTTCTTCATCAGGAACAAACAATTAGTAACAAATGAAAGAGATCATTACATCAAGTGCCCTTTTAGATCACCCCAATTAAAACTTTAGTTTAGCTGTATTTTAATTCTAAGATACCAAATTCTAATTTTCTGCTCTGATTGCTCTTGTTGACTTATCTTTGAAAGATGTACTCTCTGTGCAATGTCTAGAGATTATTTAGCAAGATGCCAATGTTGGCACCACTTAATGTGTTGATTGGTTGTATTATCAGTAGCTGTTTAAAATAAATTACTATTAAACTATTATTGTCCTTGGCTGACAAAACACAATATTTTGGTGTTCTTTAAATATGAAACAATCATGATGAATAAACATGTTGAATAATGTTAAACTGCAATTCTAATTTGTTTAATTTTATATTAATATTCGTTAGTAAAGTATGAATTTGCTAAGAGTTTTTATGTTTACTGTTTCCTTTTGTTAAAATGTGGCTAATGGTAGTACATTACCTATTCCTGCTGATTATGTCTGAAAAATATTAGCTTTTAGAATCCAATACCCTCTAGGGACTATTTATAAGCTATATAAAATTAGATTTAATTTTTAGACTTTAAATCTGCACACATCAGTAGGAGTCCAGTGTGAACAAAAATCTGCACTAGAGCCAAACTGATGCATATGCAAAAGTATGTTATTGCCAGTGACAGCTCTGCTACAAAAATACAGAAAAACAATTAAATTTAAATGCAGCAGGCGGCTGGGAAGAAGCAGTATCAAGTAGTGTTCACAACATCTACAGATTACTAAAGCACTTTCTTAACCATCAGTGATGATAATACTTTCTGATTTGTGTAACTTCTGTAAATTTTCCAGATATAGGGTGTGCAAAATTTCGTACTAAATGCTGTGTCTCACTTGGATATACAATATCTAGCCAAATGTGTGTAATAATCGAAATGCAGTAGAAGATTGAAGGTTTGAAACATGAACTTCTTCCAAGGGGAGTTCAAATTCTCAGGAGGGTAAAGTTGGATAATGACAATTGTAAAGAAATATATTTTAAACTTGTGTGGCACAGCAATTCTGAGACATGGTTGATTGGCCTCAGAGTTGTTTTCCATATATGAAGCATGATGATTTTCATAATACACAAATGTTCTTGTTTTCTAAAATGATCCACCTTGTATATTATTTTCATGGGTTTTGAGAGAATTACTTTTTTTTCTAAGAGCACTGCCATTGATATAGCAATGTTGCAACTATCTATAGCTTAGAAAGCATAAATATCTGCCTGCCTAAGACTTCGAGTAATATTGTCATGAAAGAACCATTTCTTAACATGGTATTTATAACCAAGAGCAAAAACTTAACCTGGTTCATGTTTATAGTCTATGAAAATGTATTTCAGAATAAGATGATAAGTAAATGTTCTTGAGTGTCCCTGAAACTTATGTGACACAATTTGTGGTCAATAATGTGTTTCTTTACTCTTAATAATGAGAATAAAATAATTGAACAGAATTTAGAAATCACTATTCCACCCAAACATAAAAAAAAAGGTCAGAATGATAAGATGACTCATCCAAGATCCCAAACTAGAGAGTTGACTAAGCTGAGATCATAACCTCACCTGTTTAACTTTTTTTTCTTCTACTATTTCCCTATCATTTTGCAAAATGTATAGAAATCATGTTCTTTAGAACCAGATTTTTTTTTAGATAGAAAAAAAAATAACAACAACTAATGTATTATTATAGAAGCCTTGTAGCAAAGGAAAAAATATACTTAGTCTAATGTTCTGGTTATTGTTCTCCAAAGATGATTAATGACAGATTCCCCATGAAAAAGTACTTCCAGGTATAAATAAATCTTCTTATAATTCATATAGTCATGTCTTGTAATATGACAACATGGAAATCAACCTGGGTTTAAATTCACACTTTACCATCACTCTGTGACCATATCTGCCTCCATAATCTTATATGTAAATTGGGGATAAAGATAAAATACACTGTAGAGAATAATAAGAAAAATCAAGGTAAATTGTGCATAATTATTATAAAGACTGGCACATTAAAATTGTTTGCATATGTTACGAATTTGCATATATATATATATATATATATATATATTTGAATATAATATAAATTTTAAATTTTGGTATATAGTACAGTTTTTACTGAGATTATTGTTATTCTTTTTTGTCACATTAAGCTGTGTTTAGAAACTTGGGTACATTTTAATATTATTTATAGTCTTTTCCAAATTGGAAATGGGAGCAAAGGGGAGAATATTACTCTTATAATTATGATTAAGCAGGAAAACATATAATGTTATCAAACGTCATATTTTGAAGCCAGTATCATATTTTATTGGGATTTTTTTGGAAAAATTTTCTTCTACATTTTTGTATAACTGTATTTTAACTCAGTTTATAATGCAAATAAGCAAATTATTTATTTCTTTTAAAATGTATGGAAAATATAATTACTGACTATAATACTAAAATGTAAAGACTTGAAGACAGATGTTTCAGTTTAATAATCAAATTCCTTTTGAATTTTTTGTCCTCCAACACAGAAATAGAGAATATTTCTTAGATACCATAGTTGGAATTTGTCTATTTATTAGTGAATTCACTACGGTGTTTCATTCTAAGATCGCCATTTAATGTTGTTTGAACATTCCTTTTGGGTTTTCTTTGCTTGCTTAATTTCTCTGTGCAGGCAAACCATAATGAACCAAACCTTATCAAACACCTTTTATAGAAAAAATCTTCAATGCTTACTATCCCTAATTAAATTTTATATTCTTCACCATATTTTACATTTTAATTTTTTACTTACCTATTCTTATTATAATATTGGTATGCCATTTAAAACAATTTTTGTTAAAAGATGGATAAACAAATAATTTGCATCTAATTCTATACATTATTAGTTTCTTGTGATTAATAGCAGGGAAGCTCAAATAAGGAATAGTAGGTAGAGTTCTCCTTTAAATGCATTCTAATGATAGCTAATATTTGAAGCTATCATATCCAAATAATTGGCACTAAATTTTCCTCACATAAAATTTCCAAGGAGTTCCTCAAAGACATGTTTGAGCCAGGCATGGTGGTGCATGCCTATCATTCCTGTGGCTTGGGAGGCTGAGGCAGGAAGATTGCAAGTTCAAAGCGAGCCTTAGCAATGGCAAAGCCATAAGCAACTCGGTGAGACCCTGTCTCTAAATAAAATACAAAATAGGGTTGGGGATATGGCTCAGGGGTTGAGTACCCCTGAGTTCAATCCCTGACCCCACCCCCGCCAAAAAAAGATATGTTTGAAGGAAAAAGCCATGATGAAAGATTGCCCATATTGATAAAACAAGTAAAATTCTACATAAAATAAATGAGGTTCTAAAAACAAAAATTGAAATATGTCTCTCTTATTAATGTAAAATTATATTACCTTAATAATTTTCCTTTACTGTAGTCATGTTTATCTGTTATGACTTTTAATTTCCAAACACCTCAAATGTCAAAAATGGTAGTATATTTCCACTACTTAATAAAAAATCTGGAGCCTAATTTTATATATATAAATATTTTTTTTCTTCCTACATATCTTCTTTGAAAGCAGAAATAAATGACATTTATAAAAATTCAGTTTTGTTAATGGTATCATGTAGGGAATATTTTAGTAATCATTATAAATTTAATAATTCAGAATTGTCAAATTATAGTATATCATGAAATTAAGTTATTTACTAGCAGAGCAATTTAAACTCACTATTTAGTAGAGTTTGTTGGTCATTAATTTTAATAACAATAAAATACTTTCAGAGGAAATGTAGAGATTTAAACTTGCTACGCAACAAGCATGTTACCATTGAGACTAGAATGCAGAGAACCCATTATATATAATTGAAACTTCAGCAGAAATTGAGGTAGGCAGACTGTAATTACTCAAATTAGAATTTAGACAGCAAACACATTTATACTGTATGTCTAATAAGCCAGGGTCATGACTATTTAAACATTCTGTACCACTCCTAGGATATTACCATAGCTCAATAAATGTGACAATAATAAGAGTTAGCATCTATGATCTTTTCTAAAATGATGTGAAATCATACCTACCATAAATTCAGCATGTATGTGTGCATATATCTGAAAGTGCATGTATTTTGTTCATGGAACTCATTAGGAGTCTTAATCTGCATTTTACCTTATGTACACATATTTACATGTGTATTTACATGTAGATATAATGCCTATGTCTATTTGTGCATATACCTGTAAGATTGAAGTAGACAACATAATTTTTTTAAATGAAGTATTTTTATGGTAGGTTTAAGGTCCCCATAATTTGGGATTAGAAATAAATAATTTAGTTTGTCTTGACTATCATGCTACCATTAACTCTTACTAAAATATGTCTGCAAGGTATATGATTGAAAGGAGAGAATATCAGGCTTAAGGCCACTTTAATAAATAAATTATCTAAAAATCTGTGTATTTTAAGGCTGGTGTCTTCTCTATTTTTTCTTTCTTTTATGAGAATAGTGAATTTGAGGTGATGTGGGCAGCATTCTTTGATCTTAGTATATCTGGCATACTGTGGATGGGAAGAATACTCCCAAACTGTCAGTTTTTGACTAAGATATGAGGTGTCCACATAAAATGGAAGGGTCCATGTGTAAACCCAATCTTCAGATGCATGCGTAGACTTACATAGATGAAGCCAAGACATGCTGTCTGTTCTGAAATTGAAATTCAATTCTTACTCATCTGGTCAAAGAATTTTTAGTTAAGGAACACACATACATATGGCTTTTTCTTTACTTCATATGGAGTTATATACAGAAGAAAATAAATGTTTTCTCTACTTTTTGGAATTTAAACTCAAAAATGTTGAGGGCTATTTTCTGAAAGCATTTATTGAGAGAGAAAATTTACTACAAACTTTAACTCGTGGAAAACAATAATATAAGTGAAATTCAGGGCAGAAAGTCTTATGTTTATTTTAAAATATAATCAATTATTGGACCATGATTAAGTTTAGGCTAGATTGATGACTTATTTCAATTACTGAGATCTAAAACCATAATGTTGAATACAGTTCTGGAAACTCTAATTACATTAGTATTAAAAAATGCCACATTAATAGATGAGAAGATATGTTACATTAAAGGCCTTCTGTTATGTCCTTGGAGAGGTAAATAAAATTAATTACATTTCTACTGGGAGAAAGATTAATATGGTAGGAAATATGTGCAGAAAAATATCACTGAGTTTGGAGTGTTAGAGTAAATTTTTTTTAAAAAAGAGAAACTTTCGAGTACTGTTGTCAGTAAGCTCATGTTTAACAGCAACTACTCCAAATATGGAAGAGTAGATGGCAAAAATTTCCATCTGGGGTCCACATGATCACTTCATGTGTGGGCAAGAAAATTGTTTTCTTCTATTTCGAACACTCTTATTATCTTGGCTCCATGCTCTATGTTATTGTTAACTGTAAGTATTTTTGATTCATAATGTACTGTACATAAAATATACATCCTGAGGACCACATAGGAAATCCGTGGAAAATTTTATACAGCTTTTGAAGTCTATCCTTTGAAGAAACTCTACTAATTGAAACAAACTTATTTATGAAAGAAGGGATTTTTTGGATTCTTCTATATTAGACATATTTAAAATGACTAAACATACCATTTCCTCACTGGAAGGGCAACAGTTTAAAAATATCTAAATATTTATTAGAACTGGTGTGCTGTCATATAGTAAATTAGACAAACTAAACAGTTAAATTTTATCCAATTAGTTGGCAATAAAGAAAGCCATTTAGGCAGAATGGTTTTTTAAATGTGCATGTCATCTTTATGTAAGTTTTTATTATAGCTTAATATACATATTTGAGTATTTTTAAGCCAATTTGATTAGTGTAGCAGGTTTAAAATCTTTGTTTTCTGAGTAAAAGTTTAATACCATGGCTTGTTCTATGCTATGAAGAGATTTAGTTGGAATGGGATGAATTCAGAAAGATATTACATATAAGTGTTCTATGTTCTTTTCTTCCAGACAGCAAAAAGACCTACCTGTATATTAGTCAGAAGGGTCTCTATGGAAGACAATCCATCAGGAAACAGAAAAGGAGATGGAAACCCTGGAGGTAGTGGTTGTCCATGCCCAGTTAGAGAAAGTTTGTCAAGGCTGTCTCTTGCGGTTGGTGTAGAAAGTGGGGTCTCATCTGTATGTGATTGAAACAAAAATATAGAACAAGTTACGCTTGTCTGTTTTTATTAGACCTCAGTAATGGCTTCCCTAGTGGTTTCCAGAACATTTATTGCAAATTGGTTCCTGCTATCAGGAGAAAATGCTTTCTGCTGAATTTTCTTTAATGAAAAAGCTGTGGAGATACAACAAGATAACATTAATGAGTAACTTTATAAGCCTTTTAAATGCAGTCTCTAATGAGACTGAGTTTACAGTGCCATAGAATCTTTTTAAAACAAATATTATCTCATATATAGTTGTGATAATATATTCAGGCTGACTTTATGGGCACCTTCCCAATTATCTCATTTTAGTTTGTTCTCTTTGGATTGACAATAGAATATTTCTAGAGCTTCATGTAAGAGAAATGCTTTGTATATCAGGACAATTTCTTTCTCAATTAACCCTTCCTTTATATTAATGATTTGTTCAAATATATTCTTAAGAACCATAAAAGCAATATGCAATTAAAATATTTCATTTCACAAATCTAAAAGGAAAAATTAGAGTCCAAATACATTCTCCCTATAGTATAACTGAATTGCTCACTATCATTGAAGCCAAAGATTTAATTCTTTTGAACTTGAACACCTTTTACCTTAATATTGAAAAACTATACCTTTTGTGTATGAACAAGGGGTCTGAAGAAAGAATAATAAAATACAACTTTCAAAACAATATTTAGAAAATCAAATTTTATAATCCTAAGATAAATTAGTCTTTACTTCATTTATTGAATATTCTTCAACCTTTTAAGCAATTTAGAATAATAACCAAATAACACATTTTTCACTTTCACAGTGAAATCTTTCAATTTAGTTCTTTGTTATTTGACAATTTTACAGTTCTTTATGAGATAGAGACAAGACATCGCATATTTTGGTTTATTTTAAACACAGGGAAATTTTTATTCAGTGCAAGATTCCTAATTTACTAAATATTTTCATATTTCACCCCAGGAAAATTAATCAGAGCAATGTATTTGCACAGTTCTGATAGTATCTCTCAATTTTGTAAGTTGCTAAAAACTTCAGCACACTTGTCTTAGGCTTATAATTTGATTCCACTGTTCTCCTCGATCATTCTTTTATTTTTCATTACAACATCTAACCACACAACACGTTTTCCAATTACCTCTCTCTGGGGCAGAAATATTATGGAAGCTGCCACACTTCTCTGTCTCTCACTAATGTAAAACAAGTTAAATTCATTTCCTCACCTTTCCACATTTCTAGTTAATGAACCAAAGGGAAGAAATGTTGGGGAGGGAAGTACCAGACACAAGGCTTTCCTATTAACTATTTTCTCACACTTACTCCCTTCTCTGCAGTTTCTCCTTCCCTTCCCTCCTTTGTTAACTTACTAACAGATGATCTGAGGCAGCAGGTACTAGAAAAAGAAACAGAGTAAGCAACTAAAGTAGGACTCATGGTGTCATTATTTTTTGTATTACACTTGTCACCAGGGTTAAAAAAAGACTGCAATGCAGGGGTAGAGCTACCGCATGGCTAATGTGAGCAAGGTGATCTTGGACACCATTTACCTAGCTATCATAAATTACTCCTACAGACCAAGGCTGCTAGTGTTTTCTCATAATAACCCTGAAAAGGGGCTTGTTAAACATCTATGTGCATGTGAAATTGTTTAAGAATGGAGAGCAATATTTTTCGATCAGCATCACCTTACCTGTCACATGCTAAAGAAAATGTGGCTTAATAGATCATGGGGATAATAATTGCTTGTCTCTTAAAGAAATGCACAGAACCAGATGACCTCTCAGCTTTACCACCTATGACTCCATATTTCTCAAAGACTGACCAAGAAAAAAAAGAAAAATGTTGCATACACATACATGTACACACATGTTTAATTCTAAATTCTATCATCCATGATTATTTAATTTAATTTCAGGCATTTGTGCTTAACTACAGTTGCCTGTTCTGTGAATTATATCTCTAAATCACTCATGATGCCTACTTTCAAGCAGCCAATATTTATCTGAAATAAACAATGTGCTAGATATTAGAGACAGAATGCAGAAAGCACAATCTGAAAGCTTTCAGAGACTAACATAGATCAGAGTGACTGACTCTACTTGTTGAATTGCTAATTCTTATATTTAGTAAAATTTTTCCTCCCATCATTATTCCTTAAGACACTGAGGTAGAGAGCGAAGATGGGAGGGGAGGGGAGGGTGGATAGTAGGGGATAGGAAAAGTAGCAGAATACAACAGTCACTAATATGCCATTATGTAAAAATGTGAGTGTGTAACCGATGATGTGATTCTGCAATTTGTATTTGGGGTAAAAATGGGAGTTCATAACCCATTGAGTCAAATGTATGAAAGATGATATATCATGAGCTTTGTAATGTTTTGAACAACCAATAAAAAAAAAGAAATAAAAAGACACTGGTAATCCCAGCAAAGGATTAAATTATTCTGTATGTGTGAGTGTGTGTGCATGCATGCCTGCCTGTCTGCCTATTTTTTTTTTCTACTATTACTTCAGTAATTGACGGCCATTTTGGTCATCAAGGTTCCAGTTATGTGAGAATGTGGACTATCATTTGGTATAAATTTATTTGAGTAGATTCATTCATTCATCATTTTACACAGTGGAGATACTACATAAGGTCACTTTCATTCAATGCATAGGAAAGAAACAATCAAAGTCAGAATTATTTTTAAAATGGCAGGGGAGCATGATTCCTAAGATCATTTTCTAAAAGAAGACAAATGAATCAAAGCTCAAACAAACCAAAGATATTTCTTTGGGTCATAATACATCATTATCTAAGAAAAAAATTATCATTTCATAGCAATTATCAAGATTGTAAAATTAAGAACATGTTCTTCCTTTTAAAAAAATGACGTGTGGTATCCTAAATGTTCTATGATTAAAGGAAAAGTTTGAGAGGCCAGAAAACGTAGTGGTTTTGACATAATCTTTGACTTAAGGTATGTTTGATGATGAAGTAAAAACTCACAGGATACATATTTTGGTTTAAGACTTTCCAATTTTTAAAAAAATATCTTTTATAGAAAGTTGGCTTTTCAGGTGCAATGATTTTTGATTTTTGTTTTTAATATCTCAAATAATTTTAAACTAAAGGAAAATTGCAAGACCTATATAAGTAACTCCTTTATATTTCTATAGTAGATTGAATGATGACCATCAGAATACATGTACATGTGTAATTCTTAGAATCTGGTAGTATTATTTTATTTGGAATACTGGTTCATTCTAACTCTAGGCACAGGTATAATACAGAATCTTGAGATGAAGAGATTATGGAGGTTATCCTTACTCAGGATGGACCTTAAGTCTACTGACAAGTGTCCTTAGAAAACTAAGGCAGAAGAGGAGTTGAAAGAGACAGAGACCCAGAGAAAAGGAGTAGGCAAACTAAAGAAGAGTCAGAACGAGAATTTTACAGCCACAAAACAGGGAATGTAGAAAGCCATGAGAATCTAGAAGAGATTAAATATTGTCTCGACAAGTTGTTATTTTTAATTTCCAAAAAAGAGTAGTTATTTATGTTGAAGGATTCTGGTTTTCTAATCCAGTTTCAGGGACCTACAGTGGTTTTCTAAAGAAAATAGAGTTTGCACATATTATAATTAAATGATTTTATTTTATGACAAGAAAAATTACTGCTTAACATCAGGGATAATTATAATATTGACAATTACAGCAACATGTAAACAGAATAATTGACAAGGGAGAAGAAAGAGAAAAAATATATTTTAAAATTCTAAAATTAAAAAAGGATAAAACATGATATTTCATTTTACTCATCAATATAATTCATGATTCTACTCATATTTTAAGTCACTTTTTAATAACTGACCATCAGTAAGATTGATGCCTCAGTAAGACAAGCTTTTTTTCCCCCACCAATCTTATCACACATAACAATTTAGCAGGATATCCTAAGGAACAATGATGTTTAAAAAAATAATAGGCCTCTACTTTTAAAATGTTTTCTTTCCTGTGAATAAAATCTAACTCAGTTATTTTCATAACTGATCCCTTTGGGTTTGAATTATATATTCTTTCAAGTGTGTGTGTGTGTACAAACCTCTGATGTCTTATTACACCTTAAATTTTAGGCTTAAAAACAATCACTTTTAGAAACAAGGGGATTCATATCTATTCATCTTGATATGAAATAGAAATAGCACTATTGTTAAATGGGAAAATCTCCATGTTTTTATGTTTACAAGGGAGTTTGCATGAAAACTATTTCTGCACTGCAAAATGAAAAATAAAGTTGACAAAAATTCTAAAGCATATGGCACTTTCCTTCAGAAGTGAAATATTTCTCTAATATAATTTTCTCTTTGTTTTTTAAAAAAATATCCATCACAAACATATAGAAAGATACACTTGTGAGTGTTTTTGTAAACTGGTCAATCAAATTATTCATCAGGAATAGAAACACAGATAATCTAAAAATTTAAGAATTGGTGCCTCGAAATAAACATCTGAAAATTATTTTCAGGCGTAATATACAAATGTTTAAACTAAACACACTTGTAGTTTCATTGCTGTCTTACTTCTAGTCTAGGCACACTGGGTTAATTATCAAGAGAAACTATTCATAATAAAGTAAATACTATTACCTCATATTGTAATCTTAGGTCAGAAAGTAGTTATGTATTCTTTTCTATTTTCATTTTCTCAGAAAATAAAGAATTTTGACATAGAAAATTAAAATTCAGAGACATAACTTTTGTATATATTCTAATATGTACAAAATATCTAGAAGTACACTGGAATAAAATTTATTTCCTATATTTAATTTTATGCCCATTTTCAAATTCTCAAAATTACTAGTGATAGTTTTATAAAATGAATATCACAATCCTATATGTGATGTATCGATGGTAAAATGAAAAGCAAACTATACTAGATCTGGAAAATATGAGTTCTAGTCATGGTTCTACCAAGTTCTAGAAAATTTTAGAGCAGCAAAACCATCTTAAAAAATTGATTGAAATCTCACAGAATTATAGTTTAAATCCAGTTGGATTGTGTGTAAAAGTACTTTGTAAAATATAAAATGTTATATGTAGTATGTATAAGTGATTACAACCAAATTGATTATTAATTTTATATTGGAAACTTGGCTTCAATGTGGCATGGAGGAAATCTGTTCTTATACCCTACACCTATGATTTTTATATTATTTCTCTCTGATAAGTTTTGTGATGAAAGTATATCATGTTGATAATAATTATTTCTCTCTGAAGATAAACCATGTTGATAACAGAATTATCTTTCTGTGTATCAGTTACTTTACGTAAACCTGAGTTTATTTGTAGAATAGTTAAAATTAACTGTGAGAGAAATAAATGGAGAACAGGCAAAGGGTATGAACCAGTTCATAAATTTCTCTTTAGGCAGCACAACCTAGAGGGTTTTTGTTTTGACTTACACAAAATGTAATCAGCATAGGTTTCATAGAAATGGATTGTGTGAAACATAAAAATACTGAAGAGGTTCTGTGGATATACTTCAAGCAGCATTAGAACTCTGAATTTCTAATTTGGTGAATATAGAAAAACAAATTAATACTGAAAGGAGACTATTTTAAGTGTGTGTTTGGCAGGAGGCTGAACGTTTACTTTAAAACAATATTACATGCACAATTTTGCCTAACTTAATGCATAAAATATTTTAAACTTACTATATGTTAACTATCATCTACATCAGTGGCTCCTAACTTTTGGATAGTTCAGCTTTAAGATTGTAATAAAAGTTAGGGACCACTCCCTTAGTCAGAGAGAGAACCTATTTATAATCTTAACTATGCCATATAGTGTAAGCACTTTCTAATTTCTGTTGAAAGAATATGTGAATGAGATAAAATGGGGCAAAAGTGGTAATGACAGAAAATGAAGAAATGAGAGATCTCTGCTGATATTAAAATTATACTATATCCAAGAGAGTAATACTAAAAATACCTCCTATTGAAAAACAATCCTATTGAAATTACAGAATGATAACAGACATTATCTTGGGGTAGGAGTTCTAGTTCTGGCTGTATACTAATATTACTAAATTTGGCCTTGATAGCAAAATCATCTGAGATAATCAAACTTAAGTACATATCTGTGCCTAAATTTTTTAATCTGTCTACAACTTGGAATTTCTTGGCAAAAGTGGAGTGGTATTAAGCATAACACATGCACACACCCCCACCCCCGGTACACACACATAGAAACACATTGATTTAACTTTTTGGTTGTTTTCATCTCTGCTTGTTACTTGAAATAATAAGTCATAAGTGTATAAGAAAGAGCTGGCACAGCTTCTGCTGCAAAGATCCACTTAATTGACCTTTCTACCTTTTCCATGACCCTGTAGGCTTAACCTCACTGCTGATCCGCAAGTGAATATGGAAAAGCATTTATTGAAAGCTACATAACAGACATGGTTATATTTCCTAGGTTGATGTTTTGCATATCTGCACAGTAGGGCCATTAAGGGTTCTAAGAGCACAAAGGAAACAATCATAACATTTGTTTTTAGATGACTGACTCAGGACATGTACACCAGGCTTTATATAGAAACTGTTTTTGTTTTATTAAGGGACTGTTTGCCTGTTAGTGATAACATCATTAAAAATAAATGAAAGGGGGCTGGTAAAATGCTTCCCCAAAGCAGAAACCTAATTAAAGGTGATATGCCTGCTACAAGGCTTTTTTCAGGACTCAGAAATAGAACAAGGTTAGTTCTTTCTCATTTTATAAGGCCCAAAGAAGACCTCACAGTAAAACATCACTTCTGATCTAATTTTCTATTTCTGTGTACTTTAATAATCTACTTTACAGTCTGTGCTTGCCCATAGAAAGTGAACTAGTTTTGTTCCTACAGATAGCTTCTTCATCATGTCACACTACATAAAAAGAAAATCTGATGGTTCAGCTCAAACAAAAAATGCACTCTCCTTTTAAAACAAATTGTATAGGTTGTAATGTGTGCATTAATAGTAGTTGAATAATGCATATATAAACATTCTGCGGCCCTGAAAGATCACTATGAAAGCCTGAGTTAATGGTAAAAACAAATATTCCAAATCATAGTTTATAATTTCAGTAAGGAAAAAAAAGTAAACCCTTTCATTTTAAGGGGTGGAGTTACTCTAATTTCATGGATGGTGGAAAAAGCAGGAAACTGCATTCCCTTGATAACTCTGTCCTTATTGTGCTGTGACCTTGGCCAATTTACTTAAATTTACATCTGCCAAAAATGAGTTTCTGAAATGTGCTTTGAGAATTTTCAGGGGGAGGGAGGAGGAATTGTCACATAAATCCAAGGCCTTTTCCAAATTAATATTACTTTAAAAGTAAAGTGAACGTGAAGAGAAACATGGCCACATCATAGGGTACCATAGTTTGATATCCTGTTCTCTTGTCACTTCTGCATATTTCTTATTCAATTAAAAATATTCAAATAGAAAATTAATCCCTTTGCTACGTGAATAAAAATAGAATATTTCCTACATTATCCCCCCCCCAAATATAAAATATCTCTGAGGTAGTAGATTCTTGAAACTATGATTTGCCCCTGGGGTTTAGATTAAAATTATCATGCAAATAACAAAATGTGTGAAGCCTTTGGAAATCACAGCCTAAATTCTTTTTTTTTTTTCAGGTGAAACAAGTCAATAAGTGATTGATTCCAACTTTTTCAAACTCAACTTTGTAGATTTCCATTTCTTTTTCTTTAAAAGTCATGGTGTCAATGCAGAGGAAATACAAAATTATGATACTTTGAATGACTCTTAAGAATATTCATTCCTATAAATATACATGTAAATGATAATTAGTAAGATATGAAGCCTAATAGGTTATTTAATAAATATTATGGAATTTTAGCACTGATAATGAAAATGTGTTTGTGATTTAAGGAAATGTGTCCCTATCTTTAAAACACTGAAAATACACAAAATAAAATAAGTGATGAAAAAAAAAGAAAAACATATATAAATGGAAGATTTAATATTTGGGATTTTCTTTGAGATTTTCTGGGAGAAGAGGAGAATTTGGGTAGAGTATTTATGGAGCAAGACTGACCTTGAGAAGACTATTGTTAAAACTGAATAATAGATAGGTTTATGGGGGTTCATTACCCTTTTCTAATTTTATCTATATTTGAAATTTTAAATAAAAAGTCAAAAGAAAAGTGATATTTCTCAATAAAGACTCTATTAACTAGTTTATTCTTTCACAGTCAAGGGCCTAGATATGATAATCACCATCATGACAAAAATAACTAGCACAGACTATTTCCTATGTATGCAAAGCAATGTTCTAAGCATTTTTTAATGCATTGACTCATTTAATCCTCACCACAGCTCTTTTAGGTTGATACTAGTGTTATCTTCATTCTACAAAGAGTAGATGAAGGTAAGATGAAGTTAATTAACTTGCAAAGATACCTTCTAAAGACAGCAGCCTGGATACAGATCCAAATAGCCTTGTTTCACAGTTCATATTCTTTAAACAGCCAAGGAGTAAAACACAAAATATTTAGAAACAATACAAAAATGTATTGGATATGAATGTTCAAATATATACAAGAAATATGTATTCTTATTCCCCATTTTTTTCTCAGAATACAAAAAATGTCAAGATTTTCTAGTTCACTTCTAATTTAAGGATTGGCTTACTCCTTAAAACCCAGCTAATGGTCATACTGAACAGCCAAGATTCTCTCAAATTGACTACTCCCAATGACATATATGCATTTTCATTTTCAAGCATGTCCTCATATAGGAATAGAGAATTCCAACCAAAAGTATCATAGATACTTACTATCAACTGTAATATTAAGTAGCCCATGTAGGACATCTCCTGGAAATTTTTCCACTATACATTTTTATCAAATTCAAACTGTATCAACAAGGTATATACTTCCCTGTGAAAGACACTTAGCCATCAAAGTATCATTCTTAAAGTGACACATGTATTTGATGGGGTAAAATGCAAGGGCTGCATAAGGATTTTTAAATAAAAACAATTGTCCAAGACATTCACTTTAGAAGAGGCAGATCCCATGTCTTACCATGTTCATCAGGGGCAATTAAACCCTGGAAATCATCACAAATTGTCTTCTGCAATTGTTCCAACTTGGTATCTCTTGTATTCCTTATCCTGCAATCCTAGCCATGAATTTGCCCCAGTTTCCACCATGGGAACTTTATTTAGTTTTCCAAATCACCCTCAGTATCACACTCCAGTCCTCCAGTGACTACAAAGCCTGCAATGGTTAATGTTCTGTTCTGATGATATGAAACAGGCAGCTGGGCTGCTGCCCTAGCTAGACATCAGCTTGTTGGTCCACAAGAATTATGTAAGTCTGACAATTTACTGAGTATATAGACCCCATTCAAGACACAGATGTGTTTTAATAAATCATCCATTCCTACTTCCACTTGCCACAAGCTTGAGACAGGAGCATGGTATGTGATTGAAAAAATTCTACTAAGGTCAAACTTGGTAACTATATCTCAACTTCACTGTCTTGAAAGAAAGTCATCTCTCCCCTCCCATTCATAGCAACTATTTATTAATATATCTTACCAAGACTACTATAAATGATCATTAAAATTGTCATCAAATAATTTCATTTACATATTTGTTTCCTTCATCCTATTTAATACAAAAAACTATAAGGGAAGGAACTCTGTCCATTTTTGTTCACCAGTGTCAGTCACCTGAATGTCTAGTATGTAAAAGTTTTTTATTATTGTTTGGTTGGATGTATTGTAATTTATTGTCAAAATTAGTTCCTTTATTAAATCCTGTATTCTTATGGTAATACAGATCATTTTCAGCTGAGCTTAGTGTAAATTTTTAATTTGACTCTGAATAAATGAGAAGGTGTACAAGTACTTTTCAGTTTCCTTTTCATAAATGTGAATTCAGAAAATAAAAATTAATTCTGATATAAAATTCTAAACTTTTAAATCCCACTATTTTCTCATTAATTAAATATATTTATAGCTACCATGTACAGAAAAGGAACTAGTAAGTATATGCATATAATAGTAAAATTTCATTCATCTATATAAAAGTCCTGTTGGCTGTTTTGGGCAATAGTAAGTTTGCCATAACACAATGTGAAGGTTGATAAGCACCTTGTCAGGAATATTACACTGCTCCCTAGAAATTGATAGGAGGTTAAATTAAGTGACCTTTATATTCCTTTTACCTATTGAGATTTTATGACTTTTTCCTTTAAAATTAACTACTTTATAACACAGTCATATAAAAATGCAAAGGAGAGCACTAATTTTTAGGATTTAGGGAAATATAAAAAGTTAAGAGTGTATGTTTATGTCATTGTCAGCATTCTTCCTTGGCAAGAAGGGGATTCTTAAGTAGCACAGCTGCAATTTTGCAACTCTCAGAGCATAAAAACATAATGCAAATTCTTGGGCCTCTACTACATATAAGTTTCAAAAAACTGACTTCCATTTTACAACCAGTCTTTGTAACACAGAAAAAAATATGATATTGTCAGATAAAACCTATCTCAAAATATGTCAACAAATTAATATAGAAAGAGATCGCTTGGTTAGGTTTTCATCTTATATTTAAATTTTCATCTGTTTTAAAATTGCTTGAAAATTCAAATGAATAACACCATCAATCTATCTTATTTCATTAAAGTATTTTGTGCTGTGTGTTCTGTATGTATTTTAGCATGAATACCTCATATGCATTTTGAAGAATTTTCTGAAATATTTATGCATTGGGGTAGAAAATATAGTATATATTCTTTAAGAAACTAACCCAGAAAGAGAAGGAAAATGAGAAAGGGCAGTGTGGATCAGTCCTGATTGGTGAGAGGAGAGTAAGTAGTGCAGAAGGTGGAGCAGCAAGGGGCCAGATTTGTGTGAACTAGTAAAGGCCTGGCTGTGAGGCTGTAGCCTATGGTTTTCAAGAGCAGGTTGACCATGACCAATTTTCTGGCAGAAATGGCAGATCTTTCTAATTATGTATGTCTCATGAAACTGTATCACTCTTTCAGCCTTATGTGCCTGTGAGACTTTTCATGTCCATGGTATGTTCAATTCATATCATGCTAGCATTATTACTACACTGGATATTTTCTTGTTCCTTTTTCTTGTCTTCCCCAGTTACAAGGCAAGCTCTTTAAGAATAAGATTCCTTTCTTTAATGTTTGGCTGTTGGGTCCCCTGTACTTTGAATGGTGCCTGGCACTTATGAGGCTTTCAAAAAGCATATGTAGCATGAATCAATATTTTATTTTTTTATTTACTGGTATCAGAAATTGAACCCAGGGTGATTTACCACTGAACTAGAGATATTATTGTTTGATTTTGAGATATGGTCTTCCTAAGTTGCCCAGGCTGGCCCTGAACTTGTGATCCTCTTGCCTCCATCTACAAAGTCTTTGGGATTACTGTCACACACCACCATGCCCAGCTCAATAGAGTTTTAAAAAGAATTTCAAATTAAAATTAATTAATCTCTCAAGCTATCTGTATGCATTTAGTTTAATTTTACTCCAAATTCTCAAATTTGTAAGCATACTTGTCAATTAAGGAATCTTCTTAATGGTATTTACAGAAGAATTTAGATATATTACTATAGATAATATAGTCCTGGAAATTCTACTGTATTTAAAAAAATTGAAAGAAAAGTTTATATGATTGTGTATATCCAAGTGACTGTACACACACAAACACACTCACACACACACACAGTTAAATAAATGCATAGGTCTAAATAAGTATATAGGTATGTACAGCTTTTATATTTAAACATTTGGTAACTATTATATTTTAAAATTATTTATTTATTTTAAATACTATCATGAGAAGAAGCATTAGGAAAATAAATAATGTTTATTTCAGAAAATAAATTATTTTTCATTATTTTTTCTTTTTCCTCATATAATAACATTTTATAAAAATGTAAAAATCAGGTAGAACCTGGAAGCTTTATTCTTACTTTTATTTTAGTCTATGTGTTTTAAAATCACAAGTTATTATAAGTATCATGCATATTGCAAAATAATTTAATGATTTAATATTGATGGAAAATTTGATAATAATTATAATATTCAGCCTTATTAGAAAGTAGTTTATATATGAACAAGCAAATGAAACATGCATTTTGTTCCCGTACTCTTAATAAACATGAAAAAATCATATTGCCCTTTAATACTATTTTGCATTAGAAAAAATTAATGCCTATTATAACAATAGCTTCAACAATGTCATGACACACTTAAGAAAGCTTTTATTTCCTTCATTAACAACATTGTTTTTATAACTGTTAAATTTAACCATAAAATTGTTTAGGGACATTTTATGAAAACAAATTAACCTTGAAATATGAATACATTTTGTTTTACCAATTGATTCAGTTGGCAAATTAGACAAATTAGAAATTGGTCATTCCAGAAATATTTATGGATGAATATCAAATGCAACACAGTACACCAAACACTCTAACAAAGACAACACCAAGGAATATTAGAGCAAGTAAGGACATCCTCAGACTTGATAGAGGAGAAAGAAATCTAAGTTTAAAAATGAAGGAGATTGGATACAACCTGATGACATGGCTGAGGCCTTAATAAATGGGGAAAAGAAAGTAATTTCAGAAAAATAATTGATTATCTCAAAGCTTGTTATGATTCAGATCTTAAGTGTTCCAAATGTGTTGAGCCTTTGCCACCAGGTGTAGAACTACCAGTAGGTGGTGGAACCTTTAAAAGGTGGGGTCTGATGAAAGGAAGTTAGGTCACTGAGAGTATGCCCTTAAATGGAGACATTGGGCCCCCACCCTTCTCCTCTCTCCTTGCTTCCCAGTTGCCATGAGATGAAAAACTTCCTCCACATTCGATTTTTTCTTCAAATGCCAATAGATTTTCTAACTCTCTAGCATCTATATATTATTAAAAAATCAAAAAACTTCATCAACAAATGTTTATCAGAATCTTCATTCTATTGTTATTACATTTTCCTGAAAGGCAAAGTAAGCAATGCTAGATTTCAAAAAGGTTTTCTTTGTGAGTTCAAAACAGTCCTAGTGATTACCTTCTAAGAAATTATTTTAGAATATTCCTTACAATCATTACTGAGGAGCTTCTTACACTGTGAGTGAAATGTGTGTCTATCCATTTCTTAAATATCATAACTGCATAGGCATGTTTTATTTGTTGGCAACCTTTCTTTGAGGGCCAGCACTTTGGCTATAAATTTGGCTCAAATATATTAGAATGTAATTCATATGCCCTGAATATGTTTAGAATAGCCCAATGTTTCTTCTTATCTCTTCATCTCTTTGGGGTTTTAATTCCCTCTCCTGTTTACCACTCCATTTTTCTCTTGGAAAGATAATGAAAACAAAGGAATCTGATTGTTCTTGTCTGCATCATTTCATATGCAGAAAGAGAGAATGTGATAAAATATATATTGTCGATTTATTACTTGATTATAATTTGTGCTTCTCTTTATCTTTTCAATCTAACAAAAGTCAGTTTCTCAAATCTTCAAACACTATTGTCTCTATTTCTCTTGAAGTTACTATCACCTTTGAAATTATTCTAGAAACAGCTTTGACTTCAGTTTTCTTCTTACACAATCATCTCTTCAGAGTATTCCCATTTCTATGTTCCTTCTCAACTGTCATCCTATATACACCAAGGTGTGAAGGTGAAGGTTAGGAACCCCATACACATGGGCGCCTCTGGTACTTTTCACTTCAATCTTCCATAAATTTAATTTAAATTTCATACTCTGTCTGTTCATTATAAGCTTCATTCTGAACTTTCAGCATAATTTCCAAAGAAATTTACATTCTAATATAATTCCTTCTCTACTAATCTCATCAATCCTTGACTGCAAAAGTATAATGTGCTAAGGTACAATGAAACTTGCAAATATTTTGCCATAGAAGAGTCCACAAATTGGGGGAGTAAAACAAAATCAAAACAATGTAAGGAATATACAATACAGAAGCTATAGAAGGAATATGGTAGTAAGTGAAGAAAGAATACACATAGGTGAGAAGCTAAGAGTGCAAATAATATATCCAAGTCAGTGGTTACCAGGGCTTGGGCCATCAAGAAGGAGGCGAAGAGTAGGTGAGGATGGAAATAAAAAACACAGACTTGAAAAATGAAGTCTTGAATTTTGGAGAAGGATTGGCTATGCAATTCTCTAAACTTTTCAGCCTGGATTCTGGATCCATTTTTTTCCAAAAATCAATACTGGTGAACTCATTCTCTGCATTAAATTTAGTAAATAATCAGGCTATCACTAGGGCACATGTACCCTCTATGTATATATGTTTCTTCTCTTTCCTAAATAATTTTAATTGCATGCAGTCATGCTATACTATATTTAATAAAATTTTTTAAAAACTATTTTCCTAGGTAGCATCTGTCCTTTCAATTTCTGTCCCAGCTCTCCATTTTTAGGAGTTCTCCATAACCACTGTCATCCTATCTCTTCCCTATGATTTAATATTGAGTCCCACTCTAATTGATTATATCACCCCCTCTCCATTATAACTACTTTTATCAAAGTTAATAGTGAAATCCACTTGCCAATTTTAACAGTCAGTTCTCAGATCTCTCCATCCTTGACTCTCAGTGGCCTTGAAAAAGGTTCAGAAGCCTTTTCTTCCAGAATACCATTTTCTTTTCTTCTCACAAAACATCTGTGGTAGCTTCTTCTTAGTCTCCATATTACTCTTCTTTTTATCTAATATTTTCAAACTCAGAGCAAGGCACAGGGTGAAGGGAAATGTAAGGGCTTAATGATGGTCCCCTTTAGATAAAGATTTCTTTTAATTAGCAAGAGCTTTAGTCCAAAAAGTTTTGTTTTTGTTTTTGTTTTTTAAGAAAAAGAGCCAACAAACAAGACAAAAACCAAAAGAAAAAGAAATGAAAGGAAAGAAAGAAGGGAGGGAATAAGGAGGAAGGGAGGAGAGAGGGAGGGAAAAGAAAAAAAAAAGAGGAATAAACTTTTCTAGCTCGCTATAGGTGCAAATCTAAAACTGAAATGATTACCTTTTCTTTCACTTGCTTTCCTATATATACCACTTAGCCTGCCAGCAATCATTAAAACTAATCTTTTTTTTTAATCAGCAGAGGGTATAATATAAGACATGTCAAGCCAAGATATTTAACAAATAGAAACTCAACATTAGCTTGTCTTTATTGATTAGCTCTACTCTGGGGTCCTATTCCTAGTAACTACATTCCTGCCTTGTTTTCCTAGAGGATTTCACAAACTTGTACTGAGGCTCATCCTATGCCAGAAACTGTGCCTGGGTTCCACTGTTCAATAATCTTGGTTTCCCTTGACCTATAGTTTCTATGTTTTCAATCTCAACATTCCTCTTTTGGGAAATTCAACAACCCAATATTCCATGTGAAGGAGGCCTCCAATTCATTCATATAACAATTCATTTAAATTTCGTTTTTACCTGCCACTTCTAGTCTTTCATTTGTTACATACCACCTGCCAGAATCTGCTTTCTTGCAATTCTGAACACTGTCCAGCCTTCTAGCATCTCTGTTCCTCAGACCTATGGATTATTAGAATATGGAATAGTGCTATGATTTTCCCTTTGGTTTACCACATGGATTAATGAGAACCACTAAGAAGGATAAAAATGAACGGGACAGAGTGAGAAGCTCTAGTTTACTGAAAAGTCAAGAGGAAAACTAATACAAAAGAAAAATGCCAAAACAGAAAGTGAATAACAAGTGTCAATTATGAGATCTGAGTGAAGACTTCTGAATTTGTCAGGAAACACAAATACTTGGTCTAGTAGACAATTAAAGCCCCGAGATTTGGATTAATTTAACATACTTTTCTTAGATTCCATAGCATGAACAAATTCATTAAGTGAAGTCAAATCCTGAACAACTCAAACTACTATATGAATCAACATAAATGTTCATTTCCCATAAAGAATTTTCCATAAAGAATTGCATGGGTAACTTAAAATATAATTTCAAATGTTTATAGTTACCAAATTATGTTTCTGAATTGATTCTTATAGAACTTTCATTATTTCAAATATTAAAAAAACGATCTATAAAACCCATGGAAGAATCATTATGCCTTGGAAGAAAGTAATTGTTTTTTAAGATTATAGCCTTAAGAAAACAACAGAAACATACAAGTTTTGGAGAATGAAGTGAGATGATGATTGGTGGAAATGACTAGTCTTACATTAAACAATGTATAAGTAATAGACACTGTAAAATATGCGCAGAATTTAGAAATATATACAGTAATTAGAACCATCTGCTACCAAATACAGGTACTACAAGACCTGATTCAAAGACTAAATTAGACTCATTTGTTATTAGCAGTATATATTTGCATTCAATTAATGTGCTAAAATCCTTGAAAAGTATGCTCTCTTAAGTGGGTTAAACATGCTCATTGTAATCTTGTTTATACTAATAATTGGCTTAGCAAATCTTTTCTTTATATCTAGTACAAAGGTAAACTTTATCAAGCCCAAGCTGAATTATCATAAATTCCATATTAGCAGAAACCAAATTAATGAGGTTTGATTGTACCAAGAAAATTGCTTTTGCCATTTGCTTAATTTCATCTGCTGTATATAATAATAAAAAATTCAAGAGATGAAAGAAGTAGATAACAGAGTATTTGCAAAAATATTAGAAGCAAGGCAAACTTTCAGAAACTCTAATTTATTGTTATATTTATTTGTTTAGGTTCAGTGTGTAATATGATGTTAAGTATATTACTGTACCATGCTATTATGGAACAGATGTTAAATGCAATGTAAAAATGTCAGGGGTAAATGATTGATGATCCTCTTTGCCATTTCAAAGTAAACCATGATTATTTATATGCTCTGGACATTGCTTGAAAGCATCATATTAAATCTAAACAATTGATCCATTTTCAAGGGGTTTTGTATAATATATTATTTATGTGGTTTTTATTCTTTTGTGAAAATGTCCCAGTATTAGAAAGTATTTAGAGTCTCAAGTGCTCCACCCAGTCCATATGGTAGATTTGTTGTCTGTGTAATACTTACCTTTTTCCCTCTAGGCCCATATGGCAAGTCCATAGGCCACCCAGGCCCCTCTGTCCTCCACAGGGGCCATATGGCAAGTTCAGTGAGCACTCATTTACCTTGTATTAATATTTTATCTACCTCAGACAGAAAAAGAGATCAGATTAACTAAAGGCAGCCCCTGAAAATGGTTTAGCCATATAATCAATACTGAGTGTCAATGTGGTCTGAGATATGAGCTCTGTTTTTTCATTTATATTAAAAATAGCAAGTACGCTTGAATAATTTATCAAATAATTTCATAAGCTCTTTTGATCACTTGATATACATTGACAGAATACTGTTTAATTATGCTAATCATCTAGGCAATATTAATGTATGATAGTATAAGCTTATAGAGTTTAGAACTGGCTTAAACATATAGGCTTTGATATATCCAAAGAGATAAGACTGAATCTAAATTATAATCTATATTACCAAATAATTGCTCTAAAATTAATTCATTGTTATAACTTTGCAACTATAGGCTAAACTTTTTCTGTCAATGTAATGTGATTAAGAAAATCTTAGAACTTTACAGCTAGAATTTATATATAAATATGGAATAGATTAAAAAACATTTCTGCATCTTCTACTGAAACTGTAATTCATGGAAACTTATCAAAGAAATAAACTTCAAGGGGTAAGTTATCTTACCTCAAAGTCATTTAATTGATAAACTTACTATTTTTTTAATTTCATTAGCATTTGAGCTATAGAAATTAACTCTTTCCTTTAACAGCTAATGATATTGATATATATATAAATATTACTATATATTTTAAACTTAAATTATTATTCCTAGCACTTAACTATTCTTCCCCAATGTCACAAAACATACATATCCTTTATATTGGACAGTTATTTGCAAATAATCTTTGATTTCATCCAAAGAAATTTGTCTCATTTACAAAATGTTTTGCCTATTAATAATCTCACCCCAGTCATTCAAAATGAATAACAACAACAACAACAACAACAAACACAATTCAGCCAGCCCACCACACTAACAGTAATTTATTTTTGTTAGACTTTGGAATTTCTGTCAGCTTATGTATAAAATCTGATGTGAAGAATGTTCAGAAGAAGTTCATACTTTTGATGTTCAGTCCTTTCCTAATCACGTCTATGTTTTCTTCTGAGACATGTCTTTTAATCAGTCAACCCTCTCTCCAAAAAACAATTAAAAATAATAAAAATTAATTTGTTTTTCATTTGATTCCACACAATGTACATATTACATTATCATGTTTTGCTTACACTTCCTTTGAGTTCCCATATCAGTAATTGTACTTGTTATGATATCCTTACAGACTATATTCACCAGACCAATGTAAATTCTGAGATCACAACTTGTAGATGATATGGAATAAATTCTGGAGTCATTTGAAATTTTAAAATGATAATATTGAAATAAAAATGTTAATGTGTTTAGGTTTGTCACCTGTAAGTGCAAGTAAAGTCATAATTAAAATATAAAGACAACATCAGGGTCTCTGACAGCTTATTTTAGGCTTGTATATATAGAAACATATTTTAATGAAAATATAAAAGTTTAATTTTATGCACTGAATATTTTCACGGAGTCAGCACTTTGCTATTTTGTGATAACATGTTAAAATTAATGGGATGTCTTAACTAAGTTCTTTCTGCATACATACATATAAAAAAGGGAAAGCTCTGAACCTGACTTCATAAATAACATTTGCTGTGATTTTGTTAAAGTTTAGATGCATGGATTTGTATTTGAAATCCTCAGAAGGTTACAGGGTGCAACCCTCCAACAATATCGCAGAGTCTTCAGGGACAAAATCCCATTATGTGGAGTTCAGTGAAGGGGGTAAACACCACCATAAAGAAATACAAATTGCACATATTTCCCATTTAGCTAGTGTCACCAAAGTTCACCATTAGAATTCTAACCAGTTAGGACTTATTCTTGGAGGTCAAGTACCTTGTGAACCTTGTCATCTCACTGATGACATCATATCCCATCCATCAATTCTTTCAGGAGCACACTTGCCATCTGCTCTGCACACGTTGTAATAACTTATTAGACAAATTCACAGGGTAACAATCTGCACAATGACACTGTTATCTTAATGCTGGCACATACTGAGATAACAGCTACTGTTTCTCTGCCAGAGCACAATGATTCTGCCTTCCAAATTTAAAATAGAAGTTTGGAGGCCATTTAAACTTCTTCAGTCTTATGGAAACAATAACTATTGGCAGAAGCATTTTTCTCCACTATAAGATGACAAATGAAACCCTCTTTGCCAGGAGATAGGCAGTTCCCATTCCATTCTAATGGTGCATCTCTGCTTAGAGTTTTCCAGCTGTGAATTCCCCCTTTTTTCCCCCATGAGAAAATGATATGCATATAGGTACAGAGGACCCAATGAAAACTTCAAATAACAGTAGCCATAATCATCAAGTAGAAAGCTCAATATCCTCCCTTTCAACCTGCTAAAATGATACAATTGAAATGATTTCCCCATTTACTTCACAATGACTACAGTCTCTTTTCCTTTTCTTTTTTTTTTCCTATCCTAAAGACACTTAATTAGTAGAATAAGGGTCTTAAACATCTAGCTGACACTGCATACCTGTAACTCTAATAGGTTCTCTGAATAAAACCAAGGACAGTATCCAAGATCATATACCTTTATTTTAGTAGCATATTTAACCGAACAGCTGTCAAAGGCCTTAGAACAGAATGAAGTCCAAAATAAGACTTTCTATCCCCTAGCTTAAAAAATTATATATTTTTAGGGAAGATGAAATTATTTTGCATTACATGGAATTCATCCTCTGTTCCTTCTTTTGGCTTGTCATTTATTCCAGCTTATACTGTGATCAACATTGTACTAAAATAAAGTCAAGTACAACAGCCGCTCCCTGCCCATCAAAACGCACAGACGTCTGCCAAGCACTTGTAACAGCTGGTGTTACATTAATTAGTTTAAACTATTTATTTCATCCATCTCCAGAGCAGATTGAGCAAAAACATTAGAGATTATTCTAGCATCTGTAAGTGCCCTGCAAACATTAACCAAGGAAAGTTAAAATATTCATCAGAATCATATATGCATATGTATATGGAGAGATAGACACACATATATTTATATTTATATATATGATTTAGAAGTTGAAACGGCCATTATAAATAAATGAGTAAACTCTCATATACTTTAGTGAGGGAATATTGTATTAACTGTCTTTGCAAACATAAGTTTTCAACTCTCATTCATCTTTTGTGTCCACAAAGTTTCTCTCTTTAAAAATTATCACTAGAAAGTGATAATAATTCCTGGCAGCATGGGCCATTAAACTATATATGACAGGGACTGGGTGACTCAGTGGATTAGTCACAGATTTTATGGCCTTTATTGGAATCCTGCCCTAACTACAGTGATCAAAACACTGTTATCAAATGGTTGTAAAAATCTCAATTAAAATTACTTCTATGGCCTCCACTAGGTTCTTAGCAAACTATATCCCATAACATGAATCTCTACATTATTGACAAAATTAACTCAACTGCCACTTTTTGGCTTAAGAGAATTTACAAATTAACTATCTAACTGACTCTCCAAATAATGGTTGTCAGTAGGGGATTGATTATGAATGTGTGTCCATTAAACACCTGTCAGTCTATGGTTTTAGGTGGGACTTTTAGATTTTCAAGACTATATTATCTTTTACCACACTTTTTCCGGAAACCAAATATATATGCATTAAATTAACATTAATTGTACTGTTTACAAGAAACAAAAAATAGTTTGAAACATCTGAAGACTAATTCACAAGAGTAATGACAGAGAAAAGCCAGGATTTCAATGTTTTTGTTGAATATCAAAACAGTACTATTTAAATTCCACAAGGTTGATGATCCCCAAAGCAATCTATTTTACTTCACCAAAAGCAATACCATGAATAGAATTTGACACATGACTTAATCAACTAAAGGCAAACAAAAAGGTCTACATGATAGATAGCAAACAAACATTTAGGAAATAAATAATCTGATGCTCACTGAAGAAAACTAATAAGTTGTAGAAGGCATCAGGGAAAGCAATATGGTATACGGTGGCCAAAGTTTTCTGCATAAACACAGCCAGAAGTCCTGAAGCACTACTCCTTACTTCTAGTGTAGAAGCATTTGCTGTTTTAACCTTACTCAGGTCAAAAAATCAATCTCTATAAAACAAATTAAATTTACTCCTTGGCACTTTACTTTCATACACCAAGCACAAAAACAAATTAGTACAAGAAAAGCTAAACATAATATAATTCTATTTAGACTTAACTCAGATTAAAAGGAAAAAAAAAACATATTTTGAATCTTGAGTATGACTGAAGAAGCTATTATAAATTGCACTCTCACTGTCACACTAACTGTCCTCTATGTTACACTGGTCTCTGTCATACTTGAGATTTATATGGGTAACTTATGTTGGCTAATAGAAAATTTAATCATTAGTATTAGACTGATATGGACTGGATTGTGAACCTTTCAAAATAATGTGGTTGAAACACTAATTCTTGATCTTTACAAGCAGGTCCTTCAAAGTGATAATCAAGGTTAATGAGGTCATAAGGGTAGAATATTAATCCAGTAGGACTGGTGTTCTTTTAAGAATAGGAAGATACCATCAATGCATGTGCATGTGTCCTATAAGCCAAGGACAGAGGCCTTGACAAAAACCCTAACTACCGAAACCCTTATTTTGGACCTCTTGACTCCAGATCTTTAAAAACTACATTTCTGTAAGCCATTAATTCTGTGGCTCTAGCAAATGAATTCAGTAGTTCCTCAAACCTCACAATTCTATAGTGCTTCATAACTCTGGATCATTTAAAATATCATTTCATTGTTGTTTAGAGCAATCATGTTAGGTATCTGATTATTTCAACTACATTGAAAATGAGAAGGCTTTGCCTCTGCCTCAGATTGTAGGTTATCAATACTCTTTCTTATGTGTCTTCAAGCTTTTTGTAAAGAATAATCTGTTTTCAATTTTTATAACTTTTTAAGTCTCTGAGGGGAAAGTATTCACAATAGTACCTGGAATAAAATACTTTAGGGAAAAAGTTTCAAAGAGACAAAAGAATATTTCAAACCAGAGGTAGGCAAACTAGAAAGCATAGGCCATATCCAGCCTGCTGGCTCTGATGATTATTTGGCCTAAGAACAAAGAATAGTGTTTGCATTTTGAAATTATAGAAACAATAAAAATAACAGTAGCATTTGGTGATCTTGAAAATATTATGAAATTTAGGTTTTAATATTAAGAAAGTTTTATTGGAACAGTGCCATAATCTCATTTATATACCATCTATGAAGGTTTTCTCATGACAATAGCAGAGTTGAGAGATTTTTTGAATAGGAATCCTATATCCCCAAACCTAAATTATATACAATACTACCTCTTACCAAAAAAAAAGGTTGCTGACCCCAATTTGATACAATAGGATTAATTAATAGCATCTTTTTCCAAACTGTTTTTAAAAATCTAGCTCTGGTTTTCCAGGGAGAATATTTAACTCATTAAACATTTGTATTGTATCACTAACAGGCTGATAATATTATTTCAATTAGTTACAGTCCATATTTGTAATGTTATTCTATGAGATAAAAGGGATTTAAACTTATAAACAATTTACAAGTGAATTTGTGGAATAAAACCTGTTGGTAAACTTATGGAATCAGTTTGTAGGGGTGATTGATAATGGTGAAATATGACAGGAACAATCATTACCTAACTATGTATATTATTCCATTATTCCTAAAACTTTTCCCAGGTTTATACCATTTTTCCCAAAATTATTCCCATTTTCACATTTGGAAAAATTAATGTAGCTAGTGCTTTCAAAACTTAAGGGTGTACTCACTATTCCATTGGGTTGGAGGTAGAATCCAAGATTTCCTTGAATCCAGACCTCATGCTTTCAACCGTTATATTCTACTCTCTGCATTAATTTCACTTGGTTGAATATTGTTTCTGTTAAGGTTTTAATATTTTTATTAATAGAGCTGAAAATAACATTAGTACAAAATGAATTTCAAAATTATCTTTAAGGAAACACTAGTTACATTGAAAATGAATAAATAAATACTCCTGAGCACTATATTGACAGTTTACTATCAATAGATGGTATTGCATTGCCTATCAGCAGAAATACAATCTGGAAAATGTGACTTTATGTGATTTTGCCATTGGGCTAATATCATCATATGTCAATGACTCAATGTGGCCTTTTGATGTGATCAAGATGTGATAAATAGAAGATGTATGAGGCTGGTACTGGCATAATATGCATATTATTTTCTTAATGAGTAAAAGTTCTAAAATGATAAAAAGTATAGTAAATAAACTAGTAACAGATGATTATTACAATTATCAAATTTTATGTACTATATATAATTGTACTTTATAGTGTCATAAGTCTGGGAGTGCAGTAAGTTTGTTTATACCAGCATCACCATAAGCATGTGAGTAATATGGTCATTGTACTATGACCTTACAATGGCTATGACATCATTAGGCAATGGGAGCTTTTCAGCTCCATTATAGTCTAACAAGATATACTATTATATATGCATTCTGTTGCTGAATGAAAGGTCATTATGTGTCAGATGACTGTGCAATGTCGATGCTTCTGTCCTAACCATCAGAGCACACATATATGTGTGAAGGATTAAACCTACATCATCAAGCTTTGAATGTCAATCTCAACCTCAGTTTTCTCAGTATCCACTCTCAGCCTCTGTTTCCTCATCTTTAAAAGGGAGATAAATGACACCACCTTCAGAAGATAATTATAGGATTAAATGTGATTATGTCATGCTCTTGCCACCACATCACAACCTAAAGGGATGCTTGAACAATCCAATCCACAGTTTTGTTTTTTTTTTTTTTTTTGGTAAAATGTTTATTCTCATTATTTCAGAATAGTAAGGTAGAAGACATCATATATGCTAAAGCTTATTTTTATAATTCTAAACAACAATTCAGGGAAGGTGAAATAAAAAAGGTTCTGAGGAAAGGAAAGGAGGTAGTCATATAATAAGTTTAAAAGGAAAAGTTAACAGATCTGTGAACACACAGAAAAAAAACACAGGGTACAAATTATTAATTACAATTAAAATTACTAGTTTAGATGTATAATGTATAGACTTCACTATGAACATAAAATTATGTTAAAAAATAATATGTAATTATATATGAAATCAGGGAAGATGTATCAGGGAATAGTACATCCAAGGGATATAGTCAGACTTAAAGAACATTAGGCTAACAATAGGACAATTTTGTCACTGATATTATGAAATACATGCTAGTACAGAGGTCCTTGCACTTGGGAAAGGTAAGGAGAGGAATTCAAAATCAATGCTAACATAGTATTAGTTCCAACAATATCATAGCATCACAATTTTTAGATACAAATGTAAGTTATCAAGCAGATATATAGGCCAAAAATTTGTTTGCAAACATATATACTACATTCTCCACTTATGAAGCATATTTGCATTCAAACTATGGAACTTCCAATTTCTAAGTCTGTGGGCCCATGGAATATGTCTGATTTACTCATGTTGAATGCAAGGCAGCATGTTTAAGAGCATGGACTTTGGAGCTCAACTGCTGGACTCAGTTCTCACACCTGCCTGCTGCCTAACAGCCAAATGACCTTAGTTTCTGCCTTGTTATCCCCATCTTTAAAATAGTGATATTGGTAATGAAATCACTCTGAAAGTTGCAGTAAATGCTAAATTATAACTCAAGTATTTAGAACAGTATCTGTCATCTAGTGTGTCTATATGTAACTATGTGCTGTTATTAATATACCTTTTGAAAGCAAATGGAGACCAGTGATCATATTTTTCTTTCTGTTCATTCCATACTTGGTTATGATTTTTCCATATTAGAATGCATGGATATGAATATGGACATAGATATAGATAGAAATATATAAATACATCTGGGTTTAATATAGCTCTAAATCTCATTACATTCAATGCAACTTGAATGGGAACTAAAATTTTCAAACCTATTTTAAAACACATTTTAAAGTTGTCTTCTGGAAGTTAAAAAAAAAGAAAGAAACTACAAAATGCTCTTAACCGTTCAAATTCTAGGGAACTGTTTTTTTTTTTTTTTTTTTTTTTTTTTTTTAATGCTCTCTCCTAAGTAGACACCCAACATCTTTTGACATTATGAAGCCACAATACATCATTTTCATCTCTTCATGGTTGATTCCGCATGTCTTATCTTCACCCAGAAAGTAAAGCAATCACCTGATGCCAAAGCATCAGATGAAAATGCCAAATCATATACCTATGACCAGCCTCAACAGGCTACTTAAACTTCAATAGCCAGCAAAGGAAGAGCTTCACACTTCTAAATCTAGCTTTGTCTACTTAGCCAACACATAAACCTTAGCAATCTTAACAAACCCCTTCTGAAACTTTTAGCACATGCTAAAACTTTGACTTAAGACAGCCTGAATTTCACATATTCTTCTCACTTCCAGACTCATTGTTTGTAAGTATTTATAGCACAATAGAATTTGTCATGTGACACTTCCAGGAAACTGCAAACTACCACAGTACAACAACCAGATCCAAATTGTTCTACTATGTTCTGAACAACTCATGGAACATAAAGCATTGAATCAAGAATTTTAGGAATTATATACAGTATTCATAAACAGGGCAATTTCAAGCCTTGCTATTATAAACAGTTATTTGTTTCAAAGGCAAGACATTCTCTGTAAGGGTGGGGTGAGCAAGAGTGAGAATGCCCCAGGGATGCTGAAGAAGGATTCTAAACTGTTTCCTCTACATAGAGATTTAAATCTTAGAAGCACCTGAACAACATACTTGATGCCTTGGGGATTTAATTCCTTAAAATGCTTCTTCTGCTGTCCTTCCTGTTTTCCTCCCCACTTTGTGAATCAGTTTCCAGTTATTAAAGAAAACACTATGTTAGCCCCAAACAACCCACCATACTGCTTTTAAAAGTCAAGTTCAAATGCAAACATATTTGTTTCTCATACTTACCAAGTAAAACCCTTAGTTGGCCAAACTATTTTCACTGTGAGCACTTTTTCATGACCTAGTACCATAATAACCTTTACTTTAATTATTCTGTTGTTCTCCCATGATGTAATTTACCCAGGAATGGTATTTAACCTGTTTCAACATTCCTACAAATGAAAAGTTCATTCCAAGGGTTGAATGTTACAGGGACTTCTTTCCAAAACTTAAAACTATTTCACTTTCTGATGAAATTCTTTTTTTTCTCTCTTTTACCAAAAAGTTAATGGTTAAACTTTGCTACAAAACCTTTTGTTCTTATTGAAGTCACTTTGCTTGTCTCTCCTACTGTAAGGACACCAAATCCTAAAAGCTGGCAAGAATGCATATGTTTATTTCACCATTGCACTGCAATTACTGAATGCCACTTAATTATAGCAACAGATGCTCGAGTGTAGGAACCAGAAAAATCAAACGCCTCATTTCCAGGTTATTTTTTTCCATTGCTTCTGCCAACAGCAGATGTGTGAGCCCCTTGTGCTCTGGCGTAAATACTTATCAAATCCTAACAGGTCACCTATGTCACAAACAACATTTCAGATGCAACTGTTTCACCTGATAATAGGCTCTGAAAATAAAACTGTGAGCTGTAAATACAATGTATTCAGAATGAAATGCCATAATGTGAAATTGCTTTTTCTCCAGCTACAACTGAAGTCCTTGACAGTTTTTGGCAGTGATAAATCACCCTCCCATTAATTGTCTTCTTTCTCATTGTGAGGTGAGCTGCTAAAAGGGGCAGTCAACAAAAATGACTTAAAGGACAAATTTTGGCAAAAAGACAATGAAGAAATCTGTCATTGCTAAGCCTCCAGTAAACTGTCGTGAAGCAATCAAAATATATGTAGCCAAAGCGTTTATGTCTTTGTTAGGAAGATTATAGGATGATAAGTTTACTGTTAAAAGAGAGGAAGGACCTAGAAGAACTTAAATTGAGGGTCCTTGACACCCTCTTCCAAGTGATTTTTCTCCTACAAGATGCATTACTGTCTCTCAGATTTGAACATTTTCTTATCTATTCAGATTCATGCTTGGACCTAGAATAAATGAAAAGTTCCCCAACGTGTGATCACAAGTTATAAAACCTTGTTAACATAATTTTGAATTGAATATAAATTTAATTTTTAAAAATTAATTTTGAAATTATTTAAATATATTTTGTCATAAACAGGAAAGAGAACTTATATGATTCTACATACACAAGTGTGTTTGCCACCAGTGGACAATTTAATAGTACCATATGCAGTATGAGAAAATTATATGTTACTGCAGTGCATTTCAAATGCACCATTTACATTTTAGTTTGTATTCAGCATTAGTAAGTAAAAATGCATTAAAATTGGACCCAGTGTTGTTCCTGCATTAAAAATGTTCATATTTACTTCATGTAATTAACATACTGCTTAAATTGCTGAATCGCAAGCCTAATTGAACTAGAACCCTAAATTTAAATTGTGCCCTTTCCTGGAATGTTACCCAGGCAATTCTCAAACTTCAATAACATATTTGAAAGAGATACAGAGGTAACATGTGAGGATTGCAATGGCCACACATGAAGAATAGTTCAAAGAAAGCAAAACCTACAAAAGGAAAAGTGTGTTTTTAGGAGTCCTTGTGAATATAATATGATGTTGTGAACCATGACTGTTGGTACCTTATCATGACAACATTTTTCCAGAGGTACTTGAAATAATTTTTTCAATAACTTATGGGAATTTCAATTAATACAGAAAATCACTGAGACAGTAACTAAAAGGAATAATTCAATATATCAACAAAGTGTTCTTACTAATAGATAGGTGTCTGTTTTCCATTAAATGAAGTGAGATAAAGTGGTATCTTGGTGCTTCAACACTATAATTCAATAGAGTCCAAGTTAAATAAAGAAAACTTAAAATTACCCCAAGTCCCATTCTGTAGCTCAAACTGAATGTTAGCTGAATATTATTAAATATAGTTTGTAGACTATGACATTAAAATATCTTTTGAATGACAGGAATAAAAAAAAATCAAGGGGTTGATTTTTTTTTTTTTTTTTCCTTTTTTGGTGATCCGCCAGTTTGAGAGCTTACTGAGAGCATATGGAGATAGCATATTTGCAAGTCCATCTCTGGAGGATTGCAAAAGGCCCTTAGCTTGTGAAAAACAGCAATGTTATTTTTTTTTAACGTTCCCTATATTTAGAGATTAAATCGCTCACTGCACAAACCCATTTGGAACAGGCGCGAAGGTGAAAAGGATAATCAGTACAGTCACTGGTCCGTGTTTCCTAAACGCTTTTGAAAACATTACTGTGCGCAGGCATAAAATTAGCGGCAGGACCTTAAAAAGGCTGGCATTTAGCATGACTTTTTGGAAAGTGACACCCTCATTTTTTTCTTGTAGGATATCATTAAATTTCAATCGCCCTATGGCAGTGCCTTTCCATTAATAACCAATTCACTGTGTCACTTTGGCTCTCCTTTGAAATAATGAGCCTTTGCTTCGCTTTAATAAATTTAAACATATTCTCAAGGCCAGGGAAGATAGGAAACCGCAGATGGGCTGAGAAAAACACGATTCATAAATCCTTAACTGCCTGAGATCGTTGAGAGCAAAACAAAGTAACACTCGTAAAATATTAAACAATCCCAGCTGTATGAGGGAAGCTTCATTAACAAAAATGGACTATTTACTGCCTTGCTCAGAGCCTGTGGGTAGAGAGAGTCAAAGAAATCTTTTTAAAAATTTCCCACTGCCATTTCTTCTTGTGATTCTTTAACCAACTAATGGAACAATAAAAACATTATCTGGAAAGTCCAGTTATTGCCAAAAATTAATAAATATTATTTTAAAAGCTATAAATTATTTTCCCACTTCCACAATTTAAAGATTCACAAAGGAAAGTGTGTCTATATTTTTCTTGGGAATATTTCATATTTGTGGCAAATTTATTGAAGACATGAGGTCTACCTAAGCACTCAAAACAAAATGATGGTAATAAGCATGTGGACATCCTTAGTCTAGTGGCTTCTGAAGTACATGTCAGACTGGAAACACTTAGTTACTTTGGGTTCTGCATTTTATTATTCAGTTATTTTTCGCTTACTTCCTAAGACATTTTCTAACGTTAAGTTTATGGAAAACTTTAAGATTCACAATATATTTGAAATCAGACTTATATGTTAGAAATTCAATCTAAAAATTTGAGCATCTAGCATAATGGATGAAAATTATGAGATATCAGCATCAAGGGTAAAATCTTGAAGGCCTTGCTTCAAAATCAAGTCCTGCTTGCAGGTAGTATACAAGTTTGAAGAACCAAGAGATCAATGTCAGTCTGTTAAATGCTAAGAACCGAGAGAAGCTCTAACCTTAAAGACAAGCTGACAATCAGTGGACAGAATGTCAATACTTCTAAACATTTCAAGGGCAAAAATATTGCTTTATACAATCTGTGTCACATTTATTGCAAGAAAAGAATTTAGATTTTTCTTGTGCATTCTGTCAGCACTTTTCCTTTTATTATATATAGAGAGATAATTAAGGAGTTCAATATGGAATAATGCGGAGACTGACCCTTTAACAATGCAGAATCTTGTGATATTACATGAAAAAGCACAAGAAAAATGTAAATACAGTCATCATTTTTCAAACACTATACAGTTTACCAGCTGCACTTTTTTATGGATAAAAATTCAGAGTATGTGAGAAATCATTTGAATAAATATGCAAGGTCTTTTCTGTCATCATTGGCAATTTCATTTTCTTATACTGCAAGCAAATTTTTGTTGACATATTTCCCAAAAGATATCCAGAATTAAAAAGCAATATAGGATTCATTAAGAATACAAATATTGACTACGAGTGCTTTCTGACTCTCTTATTTTCTTAATCTGTAAAATGGGAACAATAATAAAATGTCCTGTGTTCAAAAGTAATTTTCGAACAAAGAGAGTAGGTGTATATAAACATTAGTGCTTGGTGCATAATAAGTACTGTATAAAGGTCAGATTCTGACTAAGTTTTGAATCTACTCATTTCAAAAGACGAATTGTTTTTTCTGCACCACAGAAGTATATAAATTGACTATTACAAAGGATACTTAAACATTTGCTATTACCTAAGAACTGGATGGTTTTACTAGTATTATAAAGCTATTTGTTGGAAATTTCTTGTAATAACTTTAAAACTCACTTTGAATCAAATACCACTCTTCTAAATGAAATCTTGTTGGGCTAGCTCCTTCAAGTTCGAATGTGCCCTGAGCTCAGTTCTTTCAAAGAAGGCTTAAAATGTGTCTATAACATTTTACTTCAATTTATTTTTATTATTTCTGTTACTAACATCTAATCTTTTGAGGTATTAAAAACACTAATTCATTAATACTTCTAAACATTATAAACAGTAAAAACTATTTAATAAATATATTTCATAGCAGTACTTTTTTCTTTTTTGCAAATACAAGTTGCCTTCAAATATGCTTATTAGAACCCATTTAATATAGATTCATAAATATAGCACATCTTTGGTTACAATTGAAGGCATCACAAATAATTTGTGAAAAGCAGACAAAATGTTAGAAATAATAAGTGTATATATTTGCATTGCACATTACTAAAAAAACGTAAAGGGCCTTTGCCCTTACATAAGTTATAGTTATCTATTATTTACCAAGTCATTTCCATTTTTTTTTTTTTTTTGGCTTTGTAACTTCAGAGTACCTTAAACAGACACATATCATATTTTCCCAGAATTGGGGTAGAAAAGTTGAAAGGGCTTCGATAACTTGAGATGGCACAAAGATGCCACAGTAAATCAAAGGTGAAATAGCATCTTATTTGAGGCTAACAACCAGCCTCTGAAAAGTTGGTATTTTCTTCCCTAGCAGTCCTTCATCATTGAACACGGGAAACAATTACAATGAGAGGCATGTGAGCACAGAGCCTTTGCCACTGGGCCCTCATAAATCTTGCCAGTTCCCAGTGAACAACACCAAATATTTGCAGCTGAGGAACATTTGGTCTGGCTTAAATTAACATATCTCAGCAGTCAGAAGTCATTAAGCTTTGCCAATGATTTGAAACAATTTTTCCATTTCAAAAAGCACACTGCCTTTTACTTATTTTTCTGGAAGAAAGGTACTAGAAACTAACACAAATGACATGAAACTGGAAGTTGTTAATAAAAAAGAAAGATAAAGGTCTTTGAACTGCCTTTGGAAAATTTGCTAACATTTTTAAGAAGAATCCCTTAGCTTTTACACATATATCAAATAATAATTCAAGCTGATACATGCCAATTCATGGTGAACAACAAAATATAAAGATGCAGATATATTTTAACATTAATTCTTTGCAAATTTGAACATTATACATTGTAAAACTGATAGAAAACTCTCTAATCATCAAATCATCACTCTCTAATCATGAGAAAAACCAATCCAAAACTTTCAGCTAATGTTTTCAAGGAGGCTTAACACTGAAAGAAATATGCTGGTGTGTTCCTCAAAGATCAGTTCTGACAGAGTTCAGACATAAGGGCATGAGCAAATTGTTTAGGACATTTCAATGATTATAACAGGGAACTTTTCAAGTATGAAAAAATGACATGAATAGATTGTGTTGATGAGATTGTGATTTAGAATTCCAATCAATACCTTCAGCTATTTACAAATTCATTTCACCAAATGTGTGGTATTTCCTCCTTTAAATAACTGATAACAGAAATGCATATATTTGCCACAAGTAATACTAAGAAAATGGAAGTAAAAAACAAGGAAAATAAAGCATTTACTATGTGCCAAAAGTTGTTCCAATGTTATTATTATATGATTTCATGTAATATACACAAACAGATTGGGGTGGGGGGTGATCCTGGTATTGAAACCAGAGTTGTTTTGCCACTGAACTATATCCCCAGCAGGGTCTCACTAAATTGTGGTGGCTGGCCTTGAACTTGTATCTGCCTGCCTCAGCATCCTGAGTAGCTGAGATTACAAACATGTGCCACAACATCCAGCTAATAAGATTTGTATTTGGGTATTTTCATTGGTCTGTTAGTATCCCACTTATCAATGTGACACTTGGGTGTAGCCAGATGAGGCTGCCTCCAGGTTGCTGTTTGCTCTTCTATGCTATGCTGCTAAAAAGTAACTTCAGAAAATATTCACTACAGGCTGTAGATAACTTTATGATATATAATTTTGTCAAAGGGTATAATCTAGTTGCAAACATAGGTCATTATGTATTTTAAATGCAAATTCAGTCAAGCACCATTCCTTAAACACAATAATTTGTATTATAAAGCTTCAAAGAGCCTTCACACTGCTTGTTAATATTTTTCCCCCAAAGATAATGTGGAAAATAAAAATTTTGGGGAAGCAGTATGTTAGCAAAATGGACATTGCAGAGTAAACAATAAAATGACAATACAATTGATAAGCTTCCATTTATAAATAATCAAAAAATATTTCTTACAGAGATCTTTTCTATCAAATTAGGTGGGAGTTAAAAATAAAGTTCCCATTTTGTTGTCTGTTTCTCTTTTGCAGATTGAAAGATCCTTTAAATAACATTAAAGTATGGTAGATGAGGTAAATACAAAACAAACATTACAGACAGAAAAAATGAAGAGGTAAAAGTTTGAACGAACAACACAGCTCAGTCATTGAAAAGATATAATGCTTCGTATGTCTACACACCTTGAAACACTAAGAAAAATTTAATGTTATTTGTTTTACTACTTAGAGAAGGGCATGGAACAACAAATAAAGCTCTCTTACGGCTATATATCAATTCAGAGGTCATGCTGCACTTTCAGAAAGGGAAAAATGTGTTCCATCATTGTTCTTGTGCATGGTCTGCATTTTGTTCCATACTTCACTACCCAATGTGGTAACTATTGTTTAAACATATTATTTTGTCTTCTTCTTTGTTAAAAGAAAGTTACTTTACATTTTTTGGAGAAAGTTAAATAGGTAAAGAAAAAAATGAACTTAAACTTTACAATATTCCTTTTTTAAAGAAAGGAAAAAGCATTTGCAGAGAAACTCTAGGGAAAGAGGTGAACTTGAAGCCCTTCCTGACTAGTTGACCTGATTTCTCAGTCTTACATCTTCCCATTCCTTCTGGTAACTTCAGATCTCTAATGCTTTCACAAAGAGAAGAGAAAAGCGAAGACAAGCAAATCATACTCTCTAATCATCTTGTGCATAATAAAAATAAGTCAGACCTTTCATAGTAGAAACTAATACTCTGACATCACAGTGTGTCCAGTAAATTTATTCAATAAATAATGTATTCAGTAAGTAAATATTGTAATGTAAAGACATAACACAGTTATCTTTCACTTGTAGATATAATTTTAATATAATCCCCATTTCATACCTGCCTAAATAAAATCCAGAGGGGAAAAAATGTTTCTAAAGGTAATTTTCAAGGTTGGCTTTAGATTATTATCATTAAATTTTTTCTCCTTCTTTCCTTGTGATCAGCATGAGGCATGGAGACAAATGGGAGACAGAAAATTGTAGAAAATTACAAAAATATGTGTAATAATATAAAAAATCAGATAATTATGTTTAGGCATATTTTACCATTTAAGTAGGTATCTTCCTCTTGTTAAAGAATAAATAAGAAGCATCCTCCCAATATGAGCACTGAGATACTTCCCTTTGGGAGGAGACTGTTTCTCTAGCTTTACAAAATAATTATTTAACAAATAAAAAGTCTTATTTTATGGATTTTTATGGTATATTAAATACATTTATTATGTATGCATAAATGCAATTTTTCAAAATCATGCAAACTGTTTCTGGACAAAACTGAATTTCAAATACATTCTGTTCACACTTGTCTATTAAAAACTGTTTAGGGCAATGTTTATAACTTTATATACAAAGTAGAGCTGTTTGTCCTTGAATAAACATAAGGGAATTGAAGAAAAAACCCAAAGGTAAATTACTAAGAGTTGAAAAACTATGAATGAAATCCTCTAGAATGAATTCTGAAATTCTATAGTCTCATATGAGAACAAAGTAAAACTCTGTGCATTAAATTTAATTTGCATAATGAGATCATCAATGACTCTTTAAAAAACAACAACAACTCAGAAATAGGACTTGACCTGTTAAAATATTAAAGCATATGAAGAAAGAAATGAATAAAAAATAAACAGCTCCCAGTATATATGTGCAAAGATAGCATTATAGAGAAATGAGAGATTTCCAATATTTTTGAGTAACTTTGTTACACTGTTGCAATTTTGTATATGTTTTCAGAAGTGTTGTTCTCAAAACAGCACAGTGAAATGGGAAAGCAAAGCCTCATTCATCGAAGATAAGGGTATATCGTACTGAGATTTTAGACCTTATTCTTAAACATATGTTTTTATATAATTGTTTTGAGGAAAAAATAGGTCTATGTATGTGTGTGTAAATACATACTATCTGGCATATAACAGTAACTCATTAATTCTTGGTATAATGTTCACTCTCCTCTTTTATTTAGAAAGCAGAAGATGAACTAATGAAATCGGTGAATTCCTTCTTTCTTTTTTAATAAGACCTGCAACAACCATACAATGATGATGTCCTTGGTTCCGTCATTGACGGAACCTTTAAGTTTTTTTTTTTTTTTTTACATATTGGAAAGATAATCTTAGCTTGCTTGAATCCATGCTTTGGGGTTTTCAAATATATTGCATTGTGAGAAATGCAATAAAACCTAAATCTGTAAGAGCTGAAAACTGCATTTCCTTTCAATTTAAGCATTTGTTTTAATTGTAAAATACTGGGATGAGGGAAACAAGAATAAAGGAAAATAATGAATTTGTAAATGAGGTTTTCAGATATTCCTTTGAAACCTTTTAAGATTTATTATTTACATGTTAAACTAGCCCTTCCACCAAAAGAAATTTAAACAAGATTGCTCCAAAAAACAACACAAAAATAACTGAGAAATATTTACCAAAATAAAAACTAGTAAATATATTATTTAAAGTAGTTAATTGTGAAAAGATTATGCCAATAATGAATGTTGTGATGATATTGAAGAGAGCTGAAGAGAAAGAAAAGATCCAATGTGTTTATATGTTTAAAGATTCCTGGTACATAGTAGGCATTCAGTAAATAACCTTTCCCTTCTCATTATTGATTGAATCAATTATTTCCAAATATAAGAAATATCATAATCTTGGGGAAAATGCCTCTGTTTAAATAAGCCATGACCACAGCCCTAATTACCTCTTCTAGTTTTCACTTGCTTTCCTATCATAGGATAATTTGGATATGTGTGATAGGAAAATATATAGAACTGTATTTACCTAATTTTATGAGTCAATGAAATTTTCTAGTTAGAAATACACAAGGCTATGTGTACTTTTAAATAATGCTAATAATATATTATCCTAATTGGTTAGATACAATATATTTAGAACAATTAGTGACAACTGAACTCAAGAAACATGTGGGAGATATTTTTACCTCATTAGAAACAACTGTTCAGGGTTTACCTACTTCCACCATTAAACAAATCACTTTATTTTTGGAATAACTGATCAGAAATGTTGCTTTTAAGCATTTTTAAAAGCACAAATAATACCATTAACATTTTTTAAAATGTTAGAATATAATGGAAAATGAGTCACAGAAAATCTCTTCAAAGCATATTTTGTAAGATATTTTTCCTGTATTTTCCATTTATTACAGTTAGAAAAATGTTTCCTCTTTACTACTAAGTTTGGAAATCAGCTTTCAAGGAAGGAAGAAAAGAAGGGAGGAAGAGAGGGAGAGAAGGAGAGAGGGAGGGAGTGAGAAGGGAGGGAGGAAGGAAGGAAGGAAGATTAATTCCTTTTATTTCTGATAGTGAAACAAATATATTAGTAGAAAACTCCAAGTTTGGCATGAATTATTCACCTGCTAAGTGATATAGTCTTAAATACTAGGATGCAACTACATTTATCTTAAACCTATATTAATCTCTAATGCCCCATTCAAAGTAATCTCATCAAAATAGGGTTAAGGGCCTTTTTCAACACCTTGCCAACATTTTAAACAAAAGAAATTTGACCTCTCTCTCTCTTTCTAAAAGTATGAAATGCTTCCTGTGCATATACTTGTAGGATCTTCTTTTCCTCCCTACCTCAACACACACATTTTAATGTACTGGCTGGCATACAGGTATACAGAATTAAAGAGTACTGAAGGAAAGTTTAAGTGTATATATTTTTTAAAAATTGATATTTCATCAGGATCACTGTTTCTCTTTTTCTCCAACCCATCCCCAGCAGCAGAGAGAGAGGGAGAGGGAGAACACATAAACACATGAGAAGCTTGGTCAGGAAATTAGACATCTTATCTTTGGGTCCGCTAAATAAGGACCAATAACCTAGGCCTGCAATGCTTTTTGTGATAACTGTCTTTACAAATGAAATTTTGACTTCTTCACAGCTTAGCTACAAGAAGACACTATCAGTAGATGCACAATTCTGTGCAATATGAAGGGTAGTAAAAGATTTCAACATCTGACAGGGGAAAATGAACAACTGATAAAGAATCTTTGAAATGGTCTCTCAATGCAAGGCAACATTTTTTATGTTGATTTACATTTTTATTATTGTTTACTTTCTTGATAGGCAGAAAGTATACTAAACATGAAGTACATAAACTGAAGGAAAAAGTCAAACACCAGTAAAAATAATGAAAGGACAGGTATGTTTAAAACAATAGTTATTTTGAAATCAAATTATGCTTGCTAATTTAATTGGTGTTTTACTTGTTAATGATTTGGAATCCTTAAGGATTATTTAATATCTTAATAATATATCATTAACAAAAATTTCTGATCATATTGATGTTCTCTTTCTAAAAAAGTAACCACAATATCAATACCAGATCTTTCAGCTTGTAAGAATAAACCATATTTTAAGGATCCCCAAAGTCTGCCATTGTAGCTATGCAAAAGGAAAAGATACAAGAAACCATCTAGATTATAAAATAAATTATACACAATCATTCCAAAACTTCAATTTGTTCTACATTAAAAAATGAAACTTCTGAAGGAGGCAGAGGATGACTAAAGATGTAATATGTAAAATGATAAAAACTATAAATTCCATTGTCATATAATATCATGAAAATATTAAGGTTGTAACTCATTTAAAAAATTTTAGTTATACATGGACACAATATCTTTATTTTGTTTATTTATTTTTATGTGGTGCTGAGGATTGAACCCAATTCCTCATGTGCAAGGCAAGCGCTCTGCCAGTGAGCCACAATCACAGTCTTGTAATTAATTTTTAATGGTATATTATTGAAAGTAGAAAAAGTCCAAATATATCACTAAATGTACCCTTAAAATCAAACCATTCCTTTAGTTCTGTTTTTATTTGCAGTTAAACAAGTTTTTCATTAAAAATTATTCAGTCAAAATTCTAGATGAAGGTAATTTTCTTTTCATCTAAAAAATTTTATCTTGAGGAACTACAAGATAAAAATCACTGACTCCTTAAATCATAACTCTGATTTAACAAATCTGAGCATTTTCAAGTCACTTAAACAATTGTAGTAAATATTAAATGTTTCATGTTATTAACTTATGATCAAAACATAATATTTAGAAAACAAAGCTTCACACTATCAATTTGTAATATTTTGTTATGATATTCATAATATATAGTACATAATACTGATTAAAAATTTGTATAAGAAACTTAAAGAAGTATTTTAGCATATATTTATTATATTTTTAGATCTTATAAACAATAATGGGCTCATATCATGTAAATTTTCTTAATAAATTGCATGTAAGGAGGCTTAAGAATTTCTAAATAACATCTTACTAAGATTTTCAATTAAACTTTGAAATATTTTTATTAGTCAAGTAATCAAAAAATATGAGTGATAGTGATTATCATATATTTCATCATAAAATAATGAAGAACATTTATTGAAATGCACATATGAATATAGCAAATGTGCTTTATTGTATAAACATGGTAAATCTTTCAGAGAGTCTGTGCGTTACCAAAGGTTAAAATGAAGCCAAGTTAATATCTTTTTTTTCCCCCAAGACAGTGCTTTGATGCTGACTGTACTTTCTGTTAAAAATATTTATAATGGACTCTTATATGACTTAGCTTGTTCGTGCATGTTTCATTTTCCAATGTGACTTTACATACTTTTGATAAATTTCCCAAATATACAAAATCTAAGGAAATTTTATGATGACTGGAGATATTTGTAGAAATATTCTGAAGATTCTAAGCTGCCTCAAGATTTTTTGTTTTTCATGTTTTGAACAGTGGCTTAACATTATCTCCCAGGGGACTACCCTGAAGGGAAAACAGGCATTTTAAGTACATTTTAGTTTGCTGAAGAGTTTCCTTGAATAACAAGGGAAAATTCTGCAACAAAGTTAAGGTAGGAAATGATTAAGCAAAGTCATTAAAATATAAATTTCTTTAAATGATTCCTATTTGTTTTACTTAATGAAGTTATTTAATTTATTTTGAGAGTAAACGATTCAAAAGAAATGCATTGATTTATTCTTCCTAAACACTACCATAGTTAAAAATGCAACAAATATAGATCTAGCCCAATTTATCACCCCTTAAAAATAAGAAATTAGCATATTTGAGAGTCTAATTTAAACAGCTGTTTTATTAACAAATGTATACAGAAACATGAAGAATCATAAGATCTAAAAATTTAGAAATTAAATCATATATATACATATACATATGATTATAGATATGTATATAGCTTATTTGTTGCTTCATCAAAGTCTTATTAGAAGAAATCTTTCTTCTGTGAAATTTTATCCCAGAAGATATAGGGAGAGCTGCTTTGGTTAAAACATTTGTCTATGGAATTTATCTTGTATCTAGTGAAAGTTCTTGAGAAGTCCCTCTTCTCAAACCCTGGGGCATAATGCAAGTACTTAAGACTACTGACCTAGAGGCAGTGTGAATAATAATGAACTGGTAAAGACTAGCTTAATCATTAATCATAGTTTTCTGTGGCATCTTCTACTATTATGGTCATCATGTGCCAAAATTTATTCCTCAAATCCAATTTAAACATGGCAGGCGTCCATTCAACAAACACTTGGGAGTGTTTAGACTGTGTAGGATACTAAGTTAGATAGTGAACTAGGAATGGTAACAGTGATAAATCACTCACCCCTCAATGTAGGAAACACCTTAATTTCTCTTTTTACTCTCACCCTTCCCTCATTGTCAAATCCAACAAAAAATTGTCAACCCCCCACCAGCAATCATTTCTCTCCACATTAATTGCCAATACCTATTCAAAGTCACCGTCATTTTTTGACAAGATGTCTTCAATAGCTTCTTGTCAAGTTTCTTCTTTAATTCCAGCTCTATTATGTATTTGCAACCCAAAAGACGAGCAGAAATGTCACCACTGGTTAAAATCCTCAGTGGATACTTAATGAAAACTTTCATCAGAGTATTGCAAAGACCTCCATAATCTGGGAACACTCTCCCTTCTTCACATCATTTTAGCATGTTGTCTGTCTTAATCTTTATGTTCCAGCCAACTGGTTTTCTGTCAGGGTCTCCTGGCTTTAGAGCTTTAGACTTGCTGCTGGTCTTTTTGCCTGAAAGGTTGGCCTAATACCCTTTCCTTGGGACTTGCCATGACTACCTTTATCATTCAGGGCTTAGTTCAAATGTTATCCCAGAGAAGACTTTCAGTGCCATCTTATTTATGATGCCCCACCCTGGTCCCTATCACATTACCCTATCACATGTGATTAGATGGTCCCTAACACCATCTTTTTTAAAAAAAAATTAGTTCTAAAATTAGTTTTTATTTTGGCTTGTATGCTTACTGTTTATTGTTGATATCTTTCATAAAAATATAAAATCCATGAGAGCAAGGGCATTATCACCCGGAACTTTAATTTTGTTTTCCTTATGAGAAACTGTATTATGTAAGGTGCCTTATTCTTCTTTATATTTTGATTTAGAAACTACTGATTTTTCTCCACATGATTAAATATAACCCACCAAAATCCAGAAATCATTGTATGCATTAGATATGTCAGCTTCTGTTCAATGAACCCTTTCCTACTTGTCTAGATCTGCAAATATAATCACCCACAAACTACATCCCAAATTACACTATTGTTTTTTGACCTTTAAAGCTAGATGCCCCACCCCAGGCCACAGCTCTTTTTGACATTCCACACTATTTTTCAGGGTTAGAGAGTGGAAGAAATTGCAGTAATACTAAAGTTAAAAATCTAATTACTTGGATTGTAGGATGAAATGCTTGATGCCATCTTCAATTTCATTCTTTCATTACAGAGGTGACATATGAGTGTAGCTCTCTAATGTGAATTTTGTTTGTTTGTGGTGTTTTGTTTTCTCCAAGGAAAGACAATTACCTCATGCACAGGGCTTTTGTTAGTAGTGTCTAATGAAGCAGGAGAAGCAAAGGAAACTTTGGGAGGTCTCCCCTGTAAATGTGAGAATCTGAAGAAGGAAAAGGACCATGGAGAACATAACTAAGAGACTGTCAACTTGAAAGGAAACACTGACATTCCATTTACAGAGTCACATAATTCCTATAGTAAGTGGGAAGCTTCTTTACCACTCGAAGTAACCAAAACAAAAACTGTGGTTTAATTTGAATGGTACAAAGTTGATGCACTCCCCACTATTGCAGCCTTTACTAATGTTATTAAAAACAGCAGCATCCCATAAGGCCAGATTGTAAGCCTTACAGTGGAAAAAGGGGACTCTAATGTCCAGAGGGTATGAATATGGGTCCTAAAGAACTGGGATCATGTGGCTTCCTTTGACACTAAGTCTATGGGAAAATAAACAAATTCTCAAATTTCATTAAAATGAACAGTATAAAATATTTAAACTTTCTAACGAACTCTCCAGGGGAGTAATGGTACTAGTGTTTCTGGAGATTTTTAGGAAATGTTGCAGTACTACATGTTTAGCACAAGAGCAAAGGAAAATTAAACAAATCACATTAAGAGTGAAAGCAAATTTAAATGTTTGGCACCTATCTTATCTACAGAGCTCTGGTTTTCATTTAAAAATATATGTATGATTTCCGGGTCAGGTCAATAATATATTTTTGTCCTTCAATTTTCTGTAATCACTCCTGTCCTTTCAAAAGGAGGGACAAATACCATCAAATCAACAGGGTAGTTGAAGGGTTTACATTATTTTAGACAGTTATTGTGTATTTATGTTTAATCATTACATTATAATTCATTTCTCCTTCCTTAACATTGCACAGTTGCTTACATTATACTTTTAATCTTGAATTATAATTTTATGTGTTTAATATCTAAATGTCCCAAGTACAGATACAGCTAAAATTGTTATAGTTCTGCCTTACATACACAGCTTTATTTGTTAAGAGGAAAGGGATGGTGAAAATCATTTTCTCAGTCACCATTCTACAGAAATATTTCACATAGGTCTAGCGGTTATTGTTATTTTTTGGCAGCTCCTGGTTTGCTTCTGTCTTCTGAACTTACATGTTCTATGGCCCGTAATGATATTCATTGATGGGTGCTCTAGATATTCAGAAAAATGCTTCTTTTTGCCTCTTTGCTATAAAGTTCAGCAATGACAACTGCAGATTATGTTGTGTGCACCCTTTTGGGTACAGACTAAAAGAAATGTTTTCTTCTAAAGGCTTGCTAGAACAAAGCAAAGTGTCTGAGAAATACCTTGAAAATTGTTTGATTCTCAATCATGAGCGCATATATAATACACTGGGCAAACAGAAGCATACAATCTGCAATGTATTCATAAGCTCAAATCTTAATAGGAACCCCATCAATATAAGAATTTACAGTAACAAAGTAATCTATATACAAAAGTTCCCCAATGTATATGCTTGCCCCCCAAAAATTGTATTTCCAACTCATTAAAGATATACACACATTTTATCTTTTACTGAATTTAAATTGAGCCAAAATAAAGTAAAATTAAAGCAAGTTCTTTTTTTCCCTGTCATTTTTCAACTCTCTGAGAACTAAAACTTTTATGAAAGCACTGCAGTTAATCAATATATTTATAAGAGAAAGTTTCATCTTGAGATAGAACTGGAAAGGAAGGTCAATGAAAAGAATGCAGTCATGAAAGAAAGGAATTCTACTTTAAGTGATATCTTCTATTTTTCATTTATAACATATTCAATATAAGCACTAGAGAAAAAAATCATATTCTTAACTTCATTATAAAACATTAGAAATATCTTTTAAGTGTCAACAAAGTAATCCATCACTGGTTTAAGTAAGCTTTATGAATTTATGCCTTTGTGCCACTTATTCTGTTATATAACATGTACTTATTTATAATATGAATTCACAAAGTAATCTAATTGGGAAACACTTCCAATTAGGTTCAGTATTATGGCCCTAAAATGGATGCATTTCTGCTAATATAAAAGTATACCTGCTACATTTTATCATGCATTAGAGATTTTAATCAGGTAATCTACACAGCATCTGGAAACCTAAGCAGAGCCTGAGACTGCTATAACAAAGGCACTGTAACAGTTCACCTTCAGTGAAGAACAATAATGCATTATTAAATTCACTTTCCTGCTCAGTGGTTACACTTAGCTGACCACAGCAAATTTGCTCTCTGCCTGGTCCTCACAACTTGGCAGAAAAATAGATTCTGTCACATTTAACGGGTTTAGAAAATGACAGGATGCCTCTTTTGTTTTAACTATAAACCATAATCTTTCAGAAGTAAATATAATTACAAATGCCTTTGGTCATGTCATTTTTAGGATGGATATTGGATGTGGGTTATCACAGAAGCATATATCACCATAACTATCATTAATAAATGGAACTGATACTACATATCAAAAATTTAGATTTCTTATGGAACTTTCATTTTATATAACATCATAATTCTTATAATACAATAAGCATCATTCTAAAATCTTATGGAGCTCTGAACATTACAGCAACCTGTAGATTTATGTTTTACCTTAATTTATGTTACACAAATTAGTACATTTAGCCTATCATAAAATCATATTTAATAAATTTAACTTCAACATCTATAATATTGCCTAAGCTAAAATTGGAAGAAGTTTTTAAAATCATTGATTAAATAATCACCAAAATAAAAATCTTTATGGGTTTGTTATCTATTACTCCTATAGCCCTCCTTACATGACACAAATACATGTTCACTTAACACATTGTGTGGGAATACCATGCTCCTTATTTTAAGTACTGTTAAAAAAGATTAGATTGCATAGCATTTTTATGAAGTAGGAGAGAAATAATATTCTGTAATGATAATCTATCTTAATTTTCTAGAAATATTTTCATAAAAACATGCAAATTATGAAGCAATTACTTAGGGATAATGAACTTCAATCATTTTATTTTAAAAACTGATATCAAATGCTTCCATAAAAATTTTGCTTTAAAATGCTTTTTACTGGATGCAAGGGATTTATGAACCAACACCAAAAAAAGATTGCTTCCTTACTTGACAAGGAGTATCAGTTACACAGGGAAGTATATTTATTGTTTCCTGGAGTGTCTTTCTACTATCCTTAAACTTTATTTTATGCCTCTGTAATTTCTCTCAATAATTGTGATTTAGGAAAAAAAACTGGCAAGACTTGCTTTAATATTTAATTATTCAAATATGAAAAGTATGAAGTTAACAAATGTATTACTTTATTATTTAAGATCTAATTAAAACTTTTTCTTTACAAGAAGCTTACGCTTTGAAATTTGTATACATATTTTATTCTAGAGGCCACAGTTTTAATGGGTTTATAGAATTTTACATTTTATTATTGAAAACATACAAATTATTTGATATCATATTTAATATCAGAAGTCTGACATAATTAAATGAAAATAATATAAAAACATGAAAATTTTCATGACAGTTCAGTGTATTTCTACATGGTATTGAGTTAAATTGTTATCTAAAACACCCTATGAAATTTGCTTTGCAATTTATTTCAATTATGTCGATTCTAAGGGTTCTAAAAATTAGTTACTACAGAATTTTATGAAGTTTTTTAAACATCTAACAACATTTATCCTCCTATCCTCTTAAAAACTTATTGACATTCATGGCAAAAATCACTGATCTTTGCCCAGTTCTTTTTTCAGCATTACAAATTTCACAATTTCAAATCAAGTATAAAACTAGTATAGAGTTAAACCTGCTATAAATATTGAGTTAATTCCAGATATGCTGTAAGTTTCTTCATCTAGTGGTGAAAACATTACATTTTTAGCTATGAACAAGTTATTAGAACGAGAAAAGTAGATATTATGATAGTTCATTATTGACTATTGTTAATGTTATTATCATATGCTAACTTCCTTCTTAAAATTCTTGTATGATAAATAAATATCCTTCCTTTGGGGCTTGTCAAAACTAACCACAATAAGACTATTTGATTTCCAGCTCTGCCATGGTCCCAAAAAACAAAGAAAGTTCATGAGTATTTCATACATGAATGGCAAAGAGAAAATACAAACTCTAAATTCTAATTTCAAGTTTTCTCACTGTAACATCAACACACTGTAAAAGAAGAAACGGTGAGTCACTCTACCTCTGCTAAGCAAGCCTAGGACTCGAGCTGTTTGAAGTCAAAAGTTGTGTCCCATTTGAATAATAAGAGAACATTTTGAGGGGATTGAAAGATCAGCTATTTTGTCATCAGCAATTATTCAAAGTCTTATGAAGGCTCTTAGTGTAACAAGGATCATAGCAGAATAAAATACATATATGAAAGGAAAAAATGAAGATCCTTAGAAAACTGGAATTGATGGTTGAGACTGTCTCCAATATTCTTGGCATAGACTTCTCTCTCCTTATGTTCATTGCCTAAACTTCAGAAAAGCGTTTATACTGAGATACAACCTGCACTGTGTTTATGGTATCAAAAGGACTGCACCTAGCCTCTGTGTTAGGATTTGAAAGACTTAGTTTCAGTCTAAGAAATAAGTTAAATTATAACACTTTTTGACTCTGAGTAAATCTGGATTGTACGCTGACATCAGGGCACATTCCTTATTAGAGTCCTTTATAGATTTGTATTGTCTTTCCCCTCAAATTGAATATTGTTACATATAATAAAAACTGAAAATCCAAAACCAATACATGAGTTTTGAAAAAACACAAAACCTCAAGAAAAAAATAAAGAAATATCAGTTTAGAGGAAAAACTATCCTCCACAAAAGAAAACCCTTGATTTGCATAATGCTTCTATTTCTATGAATAAATACAGACATAGTTAAATTTCTGATCTATTTCCCATCGGACAAATGAAACTGACATTTTTGATCAGATACTATGGGCCATAGAGTATCTAAGTTAAATTTTATGAGATATATATATATATAGATATAGATATAGATATATATATATATATATATATATCTATATCTATATCTATATATATATATAGATAGATATATATAGATATATAGATATAAACTTTAAAATGTCCATCTGCCTTGATTTGCATTTTCTTCAAGGTAAAATAAAGGGTTGATACTGATTTGGAGAATGTAGTGCTATGTATCTCCAAAAAAACATTTTCCCTTGATTACAACACTTAGACATAGGTCATTTCTTTTCTTCTGTCCCATCTGTAAATGATGACAACACTGAACAAGGCATTCCACCCTCAGTTTTAGGGTTAAGCACATCATTTCTGCAATGTTTCCCTAAGAACTGCATCTTCCATATTATCTAACATAATAGTGATCTATTGCATGTCTTTTCCCTAGAATCATCCCACTGTTAACCACTAAAGCACACACTGCCTTTGACAATTCTTCAACAAGCTGTAAGTGTAGAATTATAACCGTTCAGCAGACATCACAGTCAGGAAATAGTAATCTTCCTGATTATTTGTCATCACCAATAAAATTAAAGTGAAAAACAAATCCATGAGACACATGGCCACTTTTGAATAAAGATCATAATTTAAGCAAACAAAAAATATTATTTTTTAAAATAACACCTATATATGGTTTTAACTCTGATATGGTTTTATCAGTTTCAAAGGGTTCTCATTAGTGTGTCTTGAACATAAAACAATGTCTTATATCTCTCCTTTAAAATTTCATCTATAAATCCTTAGTAGGAAGCTTGCCACACAGTAGGAAATCACAAATTATCAAATAAATGAACAAATAAACTAACATGGAGAAAACTGCTTACTTTTTAATAAATGGCAGCTTCTTTAGAATACTGTTGAGGAATCATTTACTGTGGTTTTATTTAAACATATAAAAGTATGTCTGCACAACTCTGCCATACCCTTACACAAATGTTTCCTGGAGTTATATTTTTTCTAGGTACTATCACTTAGATCAAATGACAATTGACCAGATACATCATTCATTCTTTATTCAACATGCTACAGTGCACCAGTCTTTGTGACAGGCAAGGAAGATTAAGTTGTAAATAATATTGGCCCAACCACATGCTTACTAAACTTGAAATCTAGTGAAATGATTCGTAACAGCACCCATCCCCAGATTCACTGTCCACCTTCTCTACCTTGCTCTTTGATGTGTGACTTCAAGAGTGCCCAACCCTCTAGATGGATCACTTAATTGAATCACCTAGCAAAAAGTTCAGCTGGGAGCACCAAAATGTGAAAACCTGGCTTCTACTAATTCCTAGATTACTACACTATCATTTATACCCATCTCTTGAATTTTCTTATTCCCTATGCACAGAGTTCTGATGGCACTCTGATACCACCTCCCATGTATAGTAAGTACATCTATATAGATGCAATAGTTTTCTTAATTCTCACATCATAACTTTTTAATTTTCAGGTGGTACTTGTTCTACTTTTAAAGCTAAAAAAACTGAAGGTCCAGGATGTTATAACATTTACCAAGTCCATTTCATTAAAAACAACTTGAATACAGAGAGGGTTATTTCCAAGGTTTTGCTCTTTCCACCAGTGAAAGAATGCTGCCAGTGGTAATAAGTTCTTAGATGAATAAAGAATTGTTTTGTAAATTCAAGATTTTTCACAATACCCTTAGATTACTTGTATCATATTGGGATAAATAAATATTAGTAGTGTATTAGTTTTACTTCACTGTGGCCAAAATAACTCATAAGAACAACTTAGAGGAGGAAAAACCTGATTTTAGGCTCATGGTTTTAGATGTTTCAGTCCATGGATGGCAGACCATTTCTCTGGGCCTAAGGTAAGGCAAAACATCATGGTGGAAGAAAGCTGCTTACCTTATAGAGGCCACAAAGCAGAGAGAGAGAGGGTGGAAAGGGCCATGTACATATTTAGTTCA